>NW_028277853.1:600000-801422 GCF_059751315.1 Micrasema longulum | reverse complement strand
TAAAGTGAAAAAAATAATTAAATTCACAAATATTCAGGTTCATTCAGTTGCATGCCAATCAGATGTTTAACATGACCCAACACTGCATTGTACTCTTTCAGCCTGGAAAGGTAAAAGGTATGGCTTACAGGAATGCCCATACAAATATTTATTTATTTATGTTTTTTGAATGCAAGTTCAGCAAAAATATAATGTAAATAATTAAACTTCATTTTTAAAATCTAAATTCCTACAATCAGGTTTAATATTTCCATATTTAGGCGGAAATAGGACCGGAATTCAGGATGGATATATTTGAGTCGGTGGCTACTCTCAGATTTAAAATCCTGAAAAACTAAATCAAGAGGATATTAGTCCCCTGTAGTGCTTGTAATGCAGTGGTTGGTGCGTTTGCCTATCATTCTTAAAGGGTGGATTTACATTAAAATATGTCTCGATCTCTTGGCTAGCACCTAACGCACTTAATTTAATTTACTAATAAAGTGCCTTATGCAGTACACAGTGCGGATAAGGGAATAATAATACAATCATATTGATAATGATTAATTTTATGCACAAAATATCTTCTAATACAAAAGTTAGTTAATAATATTGAAGTTTGAAGAATACATTCAAGTTGTAGAGAATACTAACGGAATATTGGACAGATGTAGCGTTGCACTTGGAGGGTAGATGTTCTGGTAGTTTTTACTTCCGGGCTTCTTGAATCGATGAAGAGGACTCTGGGAGTAGTCCCTGTAGAGACAGACAATGGTGTCAATTCATTAAGTAAAAGAACAATAACTCCATAGCGAGTAGAGAATATAAACATCGACCAATCACATAAACTTAACAATAATACAAGTATAATTTAAAATGAGTGAAGTAAAACAAAATACATATGAAAAGATTCTGTTTTGCAGTGTGTTGAAAAGTTTGCTTGTACATATTCCCAATAAAGTAAATGTGAAATATCAATTTGAAATGAGTTTTCTCACTAAAATGACTGCCATCTAAAAGCATAAGATTAATCATCTTGCTTTCATGTAATGCATGATTAAGTTAAGTTGCATCGTGTACCAATGTAGTGACCTATGCACCATTGAAAGATCAAATTTTAATCAGACAAAGAAAATTCAAACGAATTTCAATAATATTTCCATATAAAAAAATCACTAGGAATAATTTATAAAATAATTTGATCCGAATGTATTTTTATAAAGTGAAACACATATTTTCCAATTTCTACCTATAGATAACTCAAAACATCAGATTTCAGATCAGTTAGGGTTAGTTTTTTTGGTGCAACTGGCACTTGGTCAAAGTGGGTACGGTTACATAGTCAAGTTAGGTTACATAATACATATCTATGGAGGCAAAAACAGAGGGCATATTTGCATTATGGCGAATGTTAAAATAGTAGCTACCTACAATGATAAGATAATAAATGAGCATTTTCACGACTACATTTTCAGCCTCACTAACTTTACCTTGAAAATAAAATTGAGTGAAGTTTAAAAACTAAGAAAACAACACATTTTTTTGTCGATGGTTTCACAATGTTATTTTTACGTTTTAAGTCCAGATTACACATGGATAGCGACCTCAGCGGTGTAATAGTAGACATTTCCGACATAGATCCGGGTTCGATTCCCGGTGAGAGCACAAAAATTGCAAAATGTGAATTTTCTTAAACCAGTGGTGGTATTTTGAATTTTATCTACCTCTTACAGAATGATTAATTTGAAGATTTTTTTTTTTTAATGTGACGACACTTTGTTTCATATAATGGCCACACTGATGATTAAACGTCAAATGGCGTATAAAACTGCTTTTAAAACGGAAATAAAACTAATACGGTTTGGTCAATTCAATCTAATTAAGTGTTTTGGGTAATGCTTAAGGTCGCGATAATGTTCTAAATGAAAATCATAATGTCTGATTTCACGTGTTCATATTTTTTGACGTTTGATCATCAGTGTGGCCATATATGAAGCAAAAATAAGTCCCATGGAAAAAAAATTAATTCTTCAAATTAACCACTCTCTAGGAGGGGGATGGAGAAGATTAATTATAATTGGACCCTGGTGCTCAATCACAAATAACTATCGACGTGATAACAATTTCTCACCATGGTTGTTTATCGTATTCGCGATCACAATGCAACATTCGTGAAAACCTAATATTAAATGTCAAAATATTTACGTTTCGCGACGTATAATCCTGCTGCGCAATAACATATTTGAATTTCACCGTTGTAAATATGGAAAATATTCCAAAACTGCTATTTTCATTTATTTATTTATTATTTATCATGATATTTATTGCATTTAGCCGGGGGTTGGCTAGCCAAATGTCAAGAAAAGCAGTCGGCATTATAATTGTAATTTAATTTTTACTTTTTTGTATTAGATACTCCTTACTTTTTTGCAAATACAATGTATCGTATTATTTTTTATAGTAAACGCCGATTTTTCACCAATGAACTGTATTTATTTACGAGTAAACAAAAAACAAACCGACACGAGAGTTGACGCTGAAATTACACACGCGTTGACTTATGGCTGCGATAACTTAAGCATGTTCATTATTGTTCATTGTGATCGCTCAAATGCTTAGCATGTTTTTAAGCACGCCGATAGTTATTTGTGATTAAGCTACTGGGTGTCTTGGGTTGTAATTTACCACTAGGGTTAGCTAGGGTTTCCTAGGACAGCGGTGCCCGTATCTTAACGGCCGTAGTGAACGGTGATGCGGTAGACAGCACTCGTAACGGTGACTAGAGAGTGGTTTCCTAGGAAAACGGTATTATCAACACTATTTAACACCGTTTTTCTAGGAAATCACTTTTTAGTCACCGTTACGACGGCTGTCCACCGTATCACCGTTCCACTACGGCCGTTAAGATACGGGCACCGCTGTCCTAGGAAACCCTAGCTTAAGTAGGTATTTAAGCTTGTTGTAATGCAAGAAAAAAATCATCATTACTTATCGACACTAAAAGATAATTAACATTTTATTTTATTTTATCGGCAGGTTGGAGGAAATTACCATTCGATATTATTATAAATGTAGGTTTATACCGAGCAAATAAAATTGCATAAAAAGATAAAAAAATAACAGAAAAAAATGAATATAAAATATTTCAATCTCACCTTGTTAGTCCAGCATCGGGCTGGCCTTCTTTAGGCAGTTGCACTGTTTGATGTTTGCTTATCATAACTCTCATGGCTTTACCAAATACACGTAACTTGTCCATGTGGGTCATAGCTGTAAAAATAATATTATCAGCCAGCGAAATGTACAAACAATATATAAGGAAAAAAAACTATAATACTTTAAACGCAGCTATGAGTTATTATGTACGCACTGAAAGGAAAAACCAAAGGTGGACGTAGAAAATAAAATAAAGCTAATATCTACATTAATATAAATATGTGAAATACTCTGAAATAACTTGTATAGGTGTACATTAATATCCTCAGTTTAACAAAAGAATTGGCAACGAGACAAAATACTATGGGAATTTGTTGATCTTTATAGTTGGCGTGTTACTAAATTGTCCAATCGGCACAAAATGTTGTGAATAAGTAAATATAGGGTATGTATACCAGGGTACGTATTCTGATGGAATGTTAAAATTTATCTTAAATTTTATCTTCAAAGTAAAATGAAGTTTTCTGTGTGAAAAATAAAATATGTTTACAATTTTTTTTAAACATGTTCAATTACCGGTTACCGACGAAGATATTTTGAATTTTCATACAAATATAAACACTTTCGTGCATAAATATCGATATTCGTTTATACCGTCTCAGCATATACCGATGAAGATAGCCGTTCATAATCGCGGCCCAGGGCCCCGATTACAATGGGAAGTTAACATTTATCTTCAATTTTATCTACAGAGTAAAATTATGTTTTCTGTATGAAAATATTTTACTTCTAAACATGTTCAATTATAGGTTACCGACAAATGTACTTTAAATGAATGTTCATGCAATTGTACTTATTTTCGTACACAATTATCGGTTTTTGTTTATAGACAGTAAAATATAACTCTGTTAACTTCCCGGTAATCGGGGCCCTGTAGCTACATATATTTTAATAGACGACCGATGGTTAATTACATTATATACGCGCTATGAAAATAGATATAAACATTACCCAAATGTGCTTGATGAGGTTCAGCCAGTTGAATCAGGGCAGAGTCTTTCTTATTGTAAAGGATCTTTACTCTCTGCACATCACCATAAACGCCTGTTACATAAATCATTTTATCACTTCAAAATAAACATCAACATGACAGAAAAATAATAACGTAATTAATTGTAGGGATAAAAGTGTACTTAATTTATATTAAGAACAAATAAATAGTAAATTTGATTTCGTCTAAAAAAATATTGTTGAAACAAAATAACACGAAAGAATCATCGACGAAATTAAAAAAATACTGGTTACAAAGAAAAAGTTAAAATTAATTGAAAAATATACACATAAAAGAAAAGGTCACTACAGTATTTAGAAATAATAAATGGTTAAAAAACACATCTACAATAATTGGAAACAAAATCATTTACTAAGCGAAGAAAAAGTAAGTTTGTTTTTAAAATGTTCTAAGATAATGTCGCACCCCCAAAAGTAGATACACTGGATAAATCGGACATTTTGCGGAAGAGCAAAAACATACTTTTAAAATTGATTAATGAACGTAACTTAACGTATATTAACATTATCATTGGCAGTATTTCTGTGGTATTTGCACATTTGTCGGTTAAAATATGAAAATAACACTTTAGTGCGAGTTTCATTACATTATTACTGCAGTGTTCTTCTCGACATTTTACTAAATAAATTCTGTACCTTAGAGGATAAAACACGGGAGTCCAATTTTTGCCGTTTTGAACTTAAAAATGCAGAAATTATCGCAATAAGCTATTTTATACGTGAATAAAACACCCTAGTTCATTTTCGTCGTAAAAATGCTTTTTTAAGTTGAAATAAAAATCTAAAGTCCACCTTGTTTTTTGCAAAAAAAAACATCAGTAGTTCCAGATCCGCTATTTTAATATATACCATCATTATCACAAAATCTTGTTGCCTGGACATTTCGTTCAATGAGACTCCGGCGGTGTATGCTTTAAGGTACATAGTTGATCTCAAAGAACACTAAAGTTTGCGGTATATCTCTTTAAAAAGTCGTAGAGAAACGTAAGTGTTCTCCGAAGAAAGAGAAAAAAAGTAGTTAAACCGCATTCTTCTGGGGGTGCGATGAATAATATAGATGAGAGGTATTATAGACAATTTGATGTCATCGGTAGATGGATAAAATGTTGGTTAGGAGTAATATAAATATATGTAATTAATGGTATTGTGCACACGTACCAAAAAGGGTAAAGAGAGCGTCAGGCGTGACCATCTAAAACAATAGGACAGACAAGAGACAGCATATTATTAGGTGTAAAGTTTGTTCGGTTATTATTATTGTAGTCAAATGTTACAACTTAGGAAATACTAAATCTATCGATCCAGATAACTCACAATAACCGGTGGATAAATAAAGCCAAGTGTAATTGCCAAGTAAGGGAGAGTTCTCACAAATGTTGTGAGCTAGTGGCATATTGAGTAGTAAAGGGAAGACAGAAAGGGTGGTTCACTCGTACACTAATTTTTAACAAGTCAGTATGCCGGGCGAAAATATCAATTATTACAGTGAAAATACTAATAATTATGTGACGCAATTTTCGCCAATTATCTACTTAATGCATATAAATTAGATACTAGTTTTGATGTAACAAAATTATTTACAAATTAAAATAGAATTTGTGGTTCCAGATTAGACGGATTTGTACATATTTATCTACGCGATGCGAGTACTAGGTACGTAATCTTGAAAAAATATTTAATTTTATAATATGCAAGCGGAATAAAATATTACTCTAAAATACAATGCGTGTAGGTTTACCGCACGGAGAAGGGTAGTCACCGTACTGTCAAACAAACTTATTATACCGGCAACTAGATGCGATAAAATGTGAAAATAAAGAAAGAAAAACAAACAAACTCGGCTCATGATGTTTCGGATCCGGGTATCAAGTCAGGTACAGCTAAACTGGCCCTTTTATCGGTTTCTCTGACAGAGACATTCGATTTAGAAGAAATGCAGCCAAGGTGAGAATTTGAAATGACAACTGGGATCCAGTGAGACCACAATTTGCGGCATATTTCCGCGCCTGAGATACACGTAGTAATGTACTATACACACCTCCTCGTTAAGGTTGGAGACGAGCAGGACGGTGGCCAGCGGCATCGGTTGGGGCAGGGCCCGCAGGGCGGGGGCGCCGCCGGCCAGGGCCCCCTGCAGCGCCAGGGCTCCGAAGCCGGGCAGCCCCGAGGACAGCCCGGCGTAGCCACCGGCGCCGAGACCTAAGCCGAACGGAGGCGCCAAGACGCCCGCTCCCCCTAGAAAGCCAATGTACGGGAGACTTTTTATGTTTATGACTATTCAATTGCGAATGATAATAAAACACTACAAAATTATGTCGACTGAATTCAGTAAATTACGATTTTCAGAACGAAATTTAAGAAAGTAATTTGTTTTTATTTTATGTATTTAAATGCCCTCAGCGGGCTTTTACATATTTGAATACTATAAGATAAGAGGTACATATATTTTTACTAAAACGTGATAATATACCTTCTATATCTATTAATCAAAACAAATACAAAATTGATAAAACAACACAAAAATTCAATCAATGTGAATTTTACCTTTAACATACTTCTGAATCAATATTTAACATTAGCATCGTTCATATTTTTAGCCATTCTTTCGCTGTCTATTCGCTCTACATGCCCAAACCAACGCTCACATAATGCACAGATGCTGTCATTTTTTGTGCACATATTGTACATAGTTGTACCATACAATCGCCTGAGAGATCGAATTCCGATTGCATTTTTCCTACTTTCAAATTTGTTTTTCCAATTTCATTCTTCGTTTTTATACAGGTATTCTTTAAACCCTGTCACATCCGAAACCACGATGATCAGTATGAGCAAGAAGACATATTGGCTCTTTAAATTAATTTTTGGAACGAATAAAATTTACAAAAATAAATTACTTAAACAAATGGTCGCTTACTACTGCAGGGGAGAAACAAAAAAGGGCGGAGGGGGGAGTCTGAAACACCGTCAACCACGCGGCCGCGCCCCTCTCACTTCTTTCCCGCAGAAGTAAGCAATCATTTGTTTTTTTAAATATTTTATTTTGAAAAATTTTCTACGATCTAAATATTTTTTTAAAATGCTTATATGTCTTCTTGCCCATACTGATCATCGTGGTTTCGGATGTGACAGGGTTTAAAGAACACCCTGTATGATAAAATGTATACCACAATGGTCGGCACCGGAATTCCACTGTGAACTGCTTATTTTGCCTTCTGCGACAAAAAATATTTTTCCAAGGTTGATTTTAGCGCACCTTTCTTCCTGTTCAGGGCACTGACTCTGCTTTTAATATCTTTCTCAGTATTTCCACCGCTAGTGAACATACTTCGAAAATACACAAATTCTTCTACCTGTTCACAGTGATCTCATATTTTGTCATACTTTCGTATCATTCAATAACCATTTTTATCGACATAATCAGCAACTCGCTCCCCTTGCATACATCGTAGACCAAGCACGGGATCATCAGCACACAAAAGACAATTTATTGACAGTCAAAAAGCATTATTTATTTATTATTATATATCGCCGTTAAAATGTAACGCCAGCTTTCCGATTTCCACGCTGTGTACAAACACAGCGTGCATGCATACAAATGCATGCGGTTAAAATGTAACGCAAGCCTTCCGATTTCCACGCTGTGTTTGTATGCATGCGCAGAATCTGAGTGAAAATAGGACCAAAGGACGCGTCTAAATATTAAGCATTAAGTAAAAAAATTCATCCGATTTGTGTATTAGGTATCTACACGACACAGACTTTCCTAGGCCCCGCGGGCTGGCGTCGGTGTATCCGCGGAACTAGAGGAAATACCTGAGAGGCGGTCCCTGGCGAGCCCCGGGCGCGCTGCCAGCAGCAGCGAGGGTAGCAAGTCAGCCGCCCCCAGCGCCACGTGTTCCCCGTCTCCGCTCGGCAGGCTGGGGTTGGTGTAGTCGCGAGACTTGTCGTTGTTGTACTTCACGTTCAACAGGGACATCTTGGAGTAGTCTATGCGCAGAGTGCAGCACCCGTTGTAAATGTTTTGACCATCCAGTGCCTGAAACAAGATCGAGTGTGTAACCGCCATTCTTACTCTTCTAGCGCAATAAACATATACTCGTACAGCCACGGCGTTGTTACCAAGTTCCTAATATGAAAGAATTTCCACAGGGAATAAAAAAGAACTATTTAATACATATGTAAATATTCAAACGCCCGTATGGCTATTAAAAAGATTATGTTAACCGGGAAATAAAATGAGAATATTATCGGCTATACCATATTTGAGAATAATGTGCAGTGGCCTCTCGGTAATCTGGCAGATATCGAACCCAAGCACTGCCGGATTACTGAAAATAACTAATAATGACGCATTTAAACGGCAGATGCTATTTTTTTTTGTTCTCACCGGGAATCGAACCCGGAACCTTCCGTGTGTGAGTCAAGCGTCTTGACCGCTACACCACTAAGGCCGTCAAGTAATTATTAAGTAATAGAGTAATTATAAAGTATACTCAGACTTTCAATACAATTTATCCTACTCTATGGACGTGCGACTAAATAAGGAAGGAGAAATCCTGATAAATGCGAGCCCGGCCTCCCGGCCCCCCGGACGCCCGGCCGCCCGGCCCCCACATTATTTACTCATGTTAATGCATAGACACCACAGTTATATTTACCTTACGTTAAATAAATATATTTTTACTGCGACAGTATCAGGAGACAAGAAAATACTAATAAAATGGCATAAAATTCTGCCATTAAAAGTGGCGTTTTAAAACGAAGGGATTATAACTGCTACTGCGAGGTGTTAAAGGTAAGCTCGCTGTTAGCTGTTAGCCTTCTAAAGCCTTATAAAGAGAAAACCTTAATTGGTATCACCGACGATCGGCTTGCTTTTTTATAGAAATAAGTGCTATTAACTCAGTCGGAGAAAATAAGCGACTTTAGTATAACGAGGGGCGGCGAGAGTTTCGCATGACAGTATTTTATACAATTATTTATGTTTTCCGAGTAAACTGCATAATTTTCCGAATATCTAAATAACCATCCACAAATACAAAACATGTTAAGATTCTAGTAGTCAGCGAACAGCGTATAAAAATAAACCCACAATTAAAAGAATACCTAGATAAAAATTTTAAAGAAATATGATGCACTCTAGATTGAAATAAGTTTCTTGATAAATAACTGCAGTGATAGTCCGGTAAAATCCCATTTAACATTACCCAAGTATGTCATACTAACGCACTCTGTATTGAAATTATTCAAACGCTCCGAGTGCATTTATTAATTTCCCCAAAAATTGGATTTAACGCTTCATATGCACTCTAGATTGAAATAAGTTTATTTATTTATTAGGGAAAAAAACAACAGTTTTTACATATAATTCATAAAGAAGATAAGGGTACATTGGAACTTAAGTTGTAAAAACAGTCAATAATCATTTTCCACGGCTATGTAAGTTATTAATCAAGTGTAAACATTAAAATAACCCAGTAATAGAATAACATTAATTTAAAAGTTGAGAAATGTTCGTAGTTTAGAAACTGCAAATAAAATATGTAAAAATAATTAATTATAATAAAAAAGTTTAAAAAAATAAAAAAGTAATAAATAAAAATAATATATGGACGTAAGTATGATAAATAAGTACATTTATAAATATATTTTTCATGTCTCTGATGGAGTTTTAAGCTACAAGATTCTCTTTCTTTTTTAACATATTATTAAATATATATATACTTATGTATACTTACGTGTTATTTTTATATGTACGTAATTTTACCTTATTATTTTAATTATTTCTATCTGTATGAATTAAGATATTCCATTTTGAAATGTACATATTATATATGAATAAAAAAATTGAAGTTGAAAAAAAAAACCATGCCATTACTAACTAACAAAGCAATAGTGGTATATTTATTTATTTATTCATATTTTTCTCTTACAAACTATACTCAATAATAAAAATAATGTGACCTCACTGGGGTTACCCGTGCCGAGGACACTTAACAATATACTCTTTGAAATGTTTTTACATTTGGGAATAAACAAAGAAGACTGACTTAATAAACAGTAATAATTAACAAAATATTCACAGTTTTAAAAACTAGGTATATATGTACATATATATTGTTTATATTACAAAACGCACAATGAAAATAACAAAAACCTAACATAAGCTATACACTTGTGGAGCAGTGTATGTCACGCTCATAATTGCGTCTGAGCGCGAGAGAGACAGAGATTATTTTCATAATGCGTATACCGTGCGATGTCATACCATGAATATATTCACACATACTACACAATGCGTGTGTGTAAGTATTGCGAACGCGCCAGCTTTAAAAAATCCACCTGTACCCTATTAGATCTGCGTTCCGCCATAGATCTTCCGCAAGGTGAAGTTTGTACATGTTTTAGTACCTAATGTCCACCTCTCGCTGTACCCTGTACCCTGCACCCTGCACCCGCCCCCGCCCCGACACCCCGAGCCGGCGCCCCACGGCCCTCGTTCCCCACCTGAGACAACTTTCTAGCAAACGTCAAAGTAAAGGAGAAAGCGGGGAGCAACAAGAAAAGTAAAAGTCTTTCGGGCAATCAACTAATGAGTCTCTTAAGTAATTAACATTATACAATTATGTTTAGGTAGAGGGACTCTTTATGCTATTAGAAAACAGCGAGCTGTAAACAGAGACTTGCGCTGGTCTTCTCAGTCTAAAGATACACGGAGACCGTGTCTATTATTTATCTCCCAGTGAGTAAAATCAATTTGAAATTTCCAATTAAAATAAAAATATTTCGTTTTTAACCATTTATTTATTTACCGACCGGTTTATGATCAACGCGTGCTCCTTTGTCGAGGTATAATTGAACGCAGTTTGTTTTCGATATAAAATTTCTGTATAAAATATTAAACTATAAGTAGATACTAACCTAAATAAAACACAAATAAATGCGGGATTGAGAACACTCAGATATCGGAAAATATTTAAACTGCCTTTGTTTTCAAATAATGCTACATACCACACACCTATGACCCGCATATGTCCGGAATATAATATATACGGCCGAAACAATGAAATTGTCATTTTTTATGATACTCTCTCAGCTTTTGTGAATAATCTCTTAGGAATAAATCTTATTTAATAAGTTCACATGGACAACTTATTTTTTATTGCATTGTATCCTGTTTAAAAAAATATTCAAAAATATGTATTACATCTTAATATATGAATCTATTTTGTGTAATTCTATAATTGCATGTAAAATTGTATCGACGAATGCTTTCAAATTGTTTGTTTTCTAGTATGTATCTTTGTTGAATTACCTAATAAAATAAAATAAAGTTATGCAGAAAGCAGCCAGTCCACAATTTTGAAAAAATGAGATATTGATGTTATCGGGTGCAGTAAGGTCAATTCTATGTTCTGCTGAAAACAGCCAGACCGCTTTCATACAAAAAAACCGTATTAATAAATAACCCGGTGTCGATCACAAAAACGGCATTTTTCAATTTGCAGAAAACACCCACAGCACTAAAAAAATCTTACGTTATTTTAAAAATCATTAAAACTGGTCAAATAGATAATTAGACTCTTGTTTGTAATATTAAAAAAAAACTAATGTATTCGTGGTTTATCATTTGTTAAAGTTAAAAACATTCCAACTGTTGTGTAAATTTGATTATCCAGTTTTTTCAAAAAAGTGCTATTATCTTAGTTTCACTTTTCTATGGCTGGCTGCTTTCTGCATAACTACGTTCAATTAAGAATTTAATGCAAATTTATTCATCAGGGTCTTAAGTCTAAAAATATATAGACGTAATAAATCAAGTTTTTTTAAAAGGAATAACCCGCTAAGCCTCTATTTCGAGGCTTGTCAGCAGGTGGGATATGGAAGGAGGTAATGAAAAATACACCACAACATCCAGACCAATTGAGAAAAAAATCTTTCCTGGATTTTTTCCTTGCAACTGGCGGGAATCGAACCCGCGGCGCCAGTTTCACAGTTGGCCGTCTAACCAACTGCGCCACGGCACCTGTCATGTATGTAGTATTTTGTGTTTGTACGGGTATGAAGTGAGGGAGGTTTGAAATTCGATCATTTTCAGTTGTTCTAAAATTGGACGGAAGTGGATTATACGAAATATTTTTTATTAGATTATTTTAAAAAATGTTAGGGGCAACACGTGGTGATCGAGACGTTTGTTCCTTTGGACAGTGGTGTTATCTACTAAACCAATAATTTTCTAATTAATTAAGGACTTACATCAAGTGCTCATTTAAGAGTTATCAATACTAATCTAATTTTCATTATTACGTGTTGAATTTTAAGCGAAGAAGGCTGATTGTCTTTTTTTTCCGTCAAAAGTAAGTGTTTTATGTTTTTGGTGGGTGATTTTGTGTTGTGAAGATTCTATAATATATTTTACTCTACTCTAGAATGCGCGTTTTTCTAAGAAACTGTGAGGCTAGTTATCTTTCTATTAACTTAAGATCTTTTTACTATTTTTGATTATCACGGGTATCAGAATGAAATTTTCTTAGTATAGACAAAGACAACTTGAAATTTATAATATAAGAAATCAAACACTGATTTGAGTCTACTAAACACTTTATTTTATATTGTTTAAAGTGCTATAAATAACTTAATAATACCAATAGCAAACAAAAAAGTAAATGTGAAGTTTAAACATGGAGTTGTACAAAATAAACACCAAATCGATCAACAATTTGAAATCTTGAAAAACAGTATTAGTTTTTCAAACTTTTAATATAAATATAATAAATAATAATTACAAATGCGATAAAAAAATCCTACTTACACAGAGCACCTACTGTAGAATAAAGAAAGCTATTTATTTCTCCACATCAGAAGAAACTCACCACCGTAATCGGGCCTCCTGGCCTGTTAAGGTGCAAAAACAATAATTCATAATACCTGGTAGATTTGTCTGATTCGTATACCTCATCAATATTGGGATTTTTATAAGAATTAAAAATGTAATTCATGTTTATTTTTTAGTTTCATGAACATATATGCAAAGTAAATATATATTCTTAAAATGCTATTAATAACTTTTTAATACCAATAGCAAAAGAATTAAATAGATAACGTGAGAAAATTTACAACAACAATCCTTTCATAATAAAATCAATATATAATGTAGGCGGGAAGATGTACGAAATTTGAGATTGTATGTCAGTACGGAAGTGTGAAACGATCTATCATCTCTGCCCACCCATACTGGGAAAGGGTGTGATCGTAAGTTTGTTGTGATTCTATTTAACACAGGACTGTATTCTTTATCTGCCTGGACACAACAAAATAAATAAAGTAAAATGAATTACGTACACACGAATCGTTTTTTTCTTTTACGCAATGGGAAACGTTAATGTAAATATGTTTATTAAATCTACATAAAAAAATGTATTTCGTTGTTATATTATGTATTTTTTTCTGAATAAAATAATAAATAAACTAAAAGTAGCATTAAATAGTAATTATTTTTTATGGAGTTACTGTTACCACCCCGGCTGTTATTTTTGTTTCCATAGAGCGTTATATTATCTTATAGGTTCTAATATTCGTGTGTTCCATATGGCGCTATTTTTGAAAATTCCTCTAAACTATTACAACGTTGTGATACTTTTCACAAACAACTTTACTCCCTTAAACTAGAAACCATTGTCTACATATTTAACTAAAAAGGTAATATTTTTAGGTGTCAATTTAGATAAGTCTAAATTTTAGTCGGCCATTTCTCAAAACATGTCATTTGTTGTATGGAACTGAGCCATTGATATATTATGGATGGTCAAAGCTTTAACCACTACCGGCGACTTGCTTTTGAAATTTTCTTCGGCAGTCTACTAATACTAAAAGTAGTCCTTTAAAGCCAATTATATGTTTTAATTGAAAATAAACACAGATAATGCCAATTCAAGATTAATTTATTTAAACTACAGCAATTATTAATGACCTCATACAAATATAAAAATGGTGTGCTAATTTAAAGACATTTCTTCATTTTAGTTTTATTAACACAAGCAATATGCTTATTTATTAGTTTTACAATTTGTAAATATTAACAGGCGTATCAGAGGGCGCGATGAAAACAAGACATTGAATATTTTCAGCAAGCTTATCATAATTAGGTTCAAAGCAACTTATAGCTATCCACAAACATGCTGTCAAATGGTCCTCTGTCAAGCTGGAGTATGTTTTGTTTCGATTGCATATTAATGATGTAGAAAATGTAGAATTGCAGACGAAAGCTAGTAAGGAGAACTTATGTTATTTAATAAATAAAATCTGTTATAAAACACTGCAAAATACTGTAGCTTAATAACTAATAACTGCATTTTATAAAAAAAGTGGTAAGCATAGGCTTAAGAACATTTTCGAGCGGTCGACGCTTAGGCCACACATGGTTATTGTAAAAATCACGTGAATACATATATTTAAAGTTTGGTAGTCAAAATGCAGCGAATATTATTTACACAATTAATTTGATAAATAAATCGTTTGGTATTCTATTTTCATTAAAAAGCACATTAAAATTTTATTTTTCGAAAACTTGTTTACTTTTTCTCGAGATTGCAAAGAAAAAGTGGAGGTTTGTATTATGTGAGACATGTTCTTATCCGAAAAGCGTCAAACGAACATCGCAAGGACCAACACCGTATCACAAATCTACGAATATAATTGAAAACACAACGCGAATAAAAGCCGAAAGGTAAAGTTGGTATATAGTAGTAGTCAACAAAAAACGGAAAGGACTAAGGAATAAGAATTTTTCATTATAATTTTAAAACGGACTATTTTTTTCCAGTTGAAAACCAGATTTGATTCATATAAAATCACCTTAAACTTAAAAATCTCAGTGCAATAATGTTTAATAATAATAAAGGAAAATGAGTCCATAAATTTAATAATGGAGGTCATGTCATAAATTGTATTAAAAATGATGGCGATTACGTAACAAATAGTGTTTTACTAACAATCCCTCGTGCACTATTGAAATTCAGAATTATTTATCGAAATATTCATAATATTTAGATGCAAAATATATGTAATAACTATGTTAAAAATCACGAAATAGTTGAATCCATGCAAAAAACTTAATTCCCAGAAAAAAACGAGTTCCGTTTTGATGAATTCCTACCGTACAAAAAAACACAGGGTTTTCACCGCGATTGGGCATGAAAAATAAATTACATTATTTTCTAGAACAAAGCAATGCGGAATGCAAAATCATATTTTTAGATACAAACCTTTCTGTAAATAGTCAAACTTTCCGTCGCAATAAGCCTATGAAAGTATCCAAGTAAGCGAGTAAAAATACTGCTATTAGGTATACCCGCTGTACGAGCATCCCGGTAAAAGAGACATACCCGTCGAGAGTTATGTTTGCTTACCAGTTTGGTTTGTATGGTGTAATGTCTGTGGTACTACGACGCGACTCCCTCCACCCTTCCCTAGGAAGGGTGGGCAGGACATGGATTCGCACTTTGGGTTAATTGGAGGGAGTTATTAAATTCCCCTCATCAAAATTCCCCACCAATTAGGATGATTATCTACGCGACCTGTACACAATACATACCTAACTCTAAACATGGACCTAGGCAAGCGCAGGCTCCCAAAACACAAACTTATTTATTAGATAATACATCAATTTACTAACACCAAAGTCCCGGAGCACATACTTTAAGAATGTATGATCTTTTTTGTTATTTTCCTCCACTTCAGTAAATAATTGCGTATTTGAAGTGAAGTAATAGTACCCAATAAACGGTTGGTAGATATTCGATATCTATTCAACAGAAAAGTTTTCAAAGGAAGATCCTATTACTACTTTCGAAGATGAGGATCACCGCAAGATTCGAAGGCACTGGAGAGACGTAAAGACATTCCACATACGTTTATCAGTGGAGAGCGGTGGGATTTTAAATAGGTAAGCAGTAAACTTATCATAAAGTGTCCATAGATGCATTAAAGGAACGTTGAATGCCTATTTCAAATTTGATAAATAATGTTACATTTTTATTATTAGGCTTGGAGTTACAAAAAAATAACAATTTAAATAAACATCAATGTGTTTATTTTTTGGGTGATACCATGTGTGTTGGATTTGTACCGACGTTTCGGCTACCATTGCAATAATATTTTTCATGAAATATTGAGGTTCAAATATACGCTTATTCATCTTCTAGTGCCGCTCCTATCGGAGGTAGGTGACCATCACTTGAAACTCCTCTCGATCCTGGGCCATTTTGATGAGCATTGCTGCATTTGGTATTCCAAACTACTGTCGAAGATTCCTGAGCCATGAATATAATATTGAACGGTTTGATGGATGTTACCAGACCAGACGACTTAGTTGAAAACAGTAAGAATTTCAGATTATTTACTCAGTTTATTAGATTTAGGGTTGAGAAATATGAGATTCTTAGGGGTGTTCTATAATATAGTGACACATGTTTGTGAAATTCTCGTTCTTGAGAGAATGTGCAGAATGGTCGGTAAATTAAATTTTATGCATTGTCCAGGGAGCCCAATGTCTCTGGGTATGTACTGAACTAATATTTTGTGCCGTCTTTCCCAATCAAGGGCAAGTAGTGTTGCTAACCTTTGGCGTTGAAATTGTGAAACGTAGTACCAACTTACTAACAATCATTTCACTGTGACTCGATTAAATTGAAGTGGTCAATAACCTTTTAATAAGCAATGCTACATGCATGATTGCGGGATTTATCTTTTGGTGACTTATATAAAGGGCGTCGGAGTTAAGAAATTTAAAAATAATGATAATAATAATCCAATCTGATTTTATTAAATTTTTACAATTACAATAATGGACATAGGCTATTGTGATACAAGTAATTAGGGTTTTTTCTACCATTCGTGTTAGCAATATGGTTATGAGTTATGAGGATGAATGACAATATCTGACAAAAGCCCTCCACATAATAAGCCAAACTCAAAGAGAATGGGGCAGTGCAAGTTAAAATAATTAAAATCGCGATATGCGAAGTTCAAAATTTTAAAAGAGTGAATCGTTTATTGACAAAAAAACATTGCTTTTTTGTAAATATGAAACCAATAAGAAGACCCACGGTCTATAAAACAGTTTCGGGTATGTGTAGGAATATACATTCACTGAGCCACGATATTCATTTACGCATACCATACCCCATACCCCGTCTACCCTCTACCTTCGCTTCCACTATGAGGTGTAGAAGGGAATATTTTTCTACGCGGAACATGTGGCCAAAGTATGCGGTCTTTCGTCTTTCGACAGTAGCTGATAATTCTCCGCCTTGTCTGATTATATTCAGTGCCCTTCCGTTGGACACTCAGCCTGCGACACATAGGCAGAGTGGTGAATGTTACACAGTGTGTAAAGTGGCCACTTAAACCAGCCGATGATAGGCTTCCAGCGATGTAAATGCCCAACCCTCCCCTCAAAAAGGTTTTCTTTCGCTGCTGAAATAAATATCAATCATGATAACTTCATAGTAGGTTGGAATCCCTTCTACAATTATTTGGACGTACCGTATTTTGCGAGCAAATCGGACTATAAGACGCACCTCAATTTTTGGTTGAATTTTTGAATATGAAATATTGTTAACATCGTTTTAAATGCCACCAAAATTGTGCGGTATATCGCAAGTGTGTACGTGTTTTTTTGTTGTTGGATTTATTGAAACTGATAAATAAATAAATGAAAGACGACAATGTTTGATTATGTCCAAATGCTTGCAGACTGGCTGGATTTCCTCCCTAGGGAGTTGTTCATATTTAAATTTATTTCAACAGAGAGGGAAAAAGTTTTCGAGAAGAAATTTGGAAGTCTAGGCATTTACAGGGCTTATGACAAAAGTCAACAGATGGAAGAGTTGAGGAAATGTGGATGTTCAAACATGGGCAGAATGGTGAATGTTACACAGTGTGTAAAGTGGCCACTTAAACCAGCCAATGACAGGTCATAAGCCCTGTAAATGCCTAGACTTCCAAATTTCTTCTCGAAAACTTTTTCCCTCTCTGTTGAAATAAATTTAAATGAAAGACGTTTCATAAAAACAAATAAAATCACATAATACCGCATATGAGATACTAAATTATGCGAATAAAAGAAATATATAAAGAAAAAATAAAGCATTTGAATATTCTGAATTTATTTCAAATAAAACACTTTGTAAATTTACCACACAAGAGTTTAATACATTAAAACACGACATAAAAACTTGAGTGGTAAATTTACGAAGTGTTTTATTTTAAATAAATTCAAAATGTTTTTCCACAAAGTTAATGCTGAAACAATAAATAGTATATTTGAATTAACTTGGACTTGTAAGTTCTATACATAAATGGCGTTTTCTCTCTTTGTAAAAGTAGTAAAAATATGTACGAGTATATTTTATTCGTCCAAGATAAATAAAAGTGAATTTAAATTTTATTATCAAATTCTTCGAGTACTGTTATTGGTATCCAACAGAAACTTAAAACCTTCAACTAAAATTTTACGCTTTCAATGAATCCAAAAACATTATTTCAAAACTTGGGATTTTAATAATAAATAAATAAGAATGTTTTAAAATCGGATAGCCAATAGCAATGGGAAATTCTTCTTTCGGGGATTAAAAAAAGTCACAAAAAGATAATCTCTTTACAAAATTAAAAAAAACTGGTTATACGCCGGGGGAGTCATCAAGCAAAAAGGAATATAAATTGTAAAGAAAGTCGAGATCTACAAATCAATGACAAGATGTACAGTCGTAGAAAAAAGTCGCCTTTAGAATCATACAATTATCATTTTCCGAATGTTTGAGTTTATTGTTTACTATATTGATGTGTTATTTATATATATATATATATATATATATATATGTACCAATATTCAAAGTGGGTAATAAGATAGAAATAATAAATTATATACCAATAACCATATTAAACACCCTATCTAAAAGAGTGGAAAAGGTTATAAAAAACAATTAATTACCTATCTTAAAAAAAAATTCGATACTATCTCCTAAACAATTTGGCTTCAGAGAAAACACAGGAACATCATATGCAATAGCCAAAATAACGATCTACATAAATGATAATCTTGACAAAGGAGAAAAATGTAGAGGTATTTTCCTTGATTTATGCAAGGCCTTCGATACTATTAAACACGACGTCTCGAAGAAAATGCTCGCTTGAACATGATTTTAATTTATGACCTTTGACAATTACTATGACGGTATGGTTCTCAACTTTCATCTGTTTTTATATGCCGAGGTATTACAAAGCCGGCTCTTTTGACATCTCGATATGAACACTCTGGAAGATAGTAAAAAAGGTGGAGAAAATAAAATAACATTTTTTTTTTATGGTGGCAATGTTTTTACGGCCAGATGCTCTTATATGTTAATAAGACTGCATATAGTCACTGCTTTGGATTGGATTGTTTGGATTTGAAATTGACAGTTATGTCAGAACTTTATTCGATTTCATATTTAACTTATTTCTCTATCGCATTTTAAATAGGCTTTTAAGAAAGAAACTGGCAATCTCAGAATGATTCAGAATGAAATAATTAAAGCAAAAACCGCTCGGCGGAACCAAATTTTTGTCACTTTCAATGAGTAGATGTCGGCTTCGTGGTGTAGTGGTCAGCACGTTTATCTACCATGCAAGAGGTTTCGGGTTCGATTCCCGACATGGAAAACATTAAATGTTTATTCAAATAGGTGTTTTTACACTAGAATATTTCATAGTCCCTGGGTGCGTAAAGGGAATAATGAATGAATGAATGAGTATTTATGTGTACCTTGGGGTATTAGATCTGTCGGTACATACCAACGTACTTATCTCACAACTTAAAGATAGAGCGCCGGTTATCTTCGCAATCGCTCGGGAGAATTTATCTTCTTCTAAAACGTCAAAATGAAGATATGTCATTTTAATTATTTTATTTTTTATTTATTCAATCCAATATAAAATACAAATACATAGTTAGCAAAAATGTTTATACAATAGGTACGGTACACACAATATATTTTTATTTATGGATGTAGTCACTCCACTGGCCCACAGCCACGTCCGGAGTGTCAGTGTATTATTTATTTTTTACATAATTGTACATAATTTCACATCAATTGTGTGAAAATTAAAAAAAAAAAACAATTAAATCATACCTACATCAATAAAACGAAAAAGGATTTTCAAGAAACTAAAATTAAATTCTTATATATGAAACATATTCCTCAGCTTGCTGTCTAGTCTTTTTAGCAATCCATTTACGGACTCTAGCTTTTCTTTAATTTTGTTTTTATTTTAGTGCGTAGATATGTGTACCGTGGCGCACGTGTCCACTTAGAATATATCGATGTACCTACCTTAAACTTGAAGGTAGGGGGTCGGTATTGTATGGTCTTCTTAAATTATCTTTAACTATACCGTCATGGTGAAGGTATGACGTCCTTAACTTCCCATTGTAATCGCAGCCTAAGGCCTGATCCTGCCGGAGCGCATTGGTTAAACAAATCTGTCCTTGATTAAATAGTATCGCGTTTTATTAATAATTTTAATCAGAAAAGTTTATTTGCCCATTTTAGTTTTCAGATAAAAGGTACATAACAAACATTTTATAAGTAATGTTTACAAAATCTAGAATGTTTCTAACTGGACTTTTCAAACTGCAACACAAATATTTTCGCCAAACAGAATGAAACATTTTTTTCATTTGACTGTACACAAAAATATATCAAGACAGGATACTAATTGAATTAAAATCGCGAGAGAAGAATATCCGTCTTATTATAAAAATAAATCGAGAATTTGTAAGAATAGTATACAAAAAATATATTAAAATGAAATTAAAACGGATAATCGTTTACGTTGGTAGATGGCTCAAAACTGGGTCATTTACCGAATAATAATGAACGGCTTGGATTTATTAATATTCATCAGTGTGAAGCGAGCAATAAAAATTAAAAACTCACTACTTTTTTTTTAAAATGCAATACGGGAAGAACGACAAACCAACTTAAAAATCGCCGTTAAAAATAATAAAGGTTCGTTAAAACGGTGAACGCTTTATTGAAAAAAAAAAGTTACATTAAAAGCGTCATGCGAAATTAGTGAACCGCACTGAATCAATTTACATCACTGTGTACGTAAAATAAACGTAAAATGGTCATTCTGTCGATTAATACGGGCGTGATTGGTAACCCGAGCTTGTTTTGTTTGTGCACAGTTGCCGATCTCAAATTTCCATAGTTTGAAAAAACAAACATCCCTCGCAACCCCCCACCCCAAACATCACCGGAGGGGATGAACTACCCCATATGAAAACAAACCGATATCGGTAATTACAATCGCCTCTAAATTGAAATAATCACAGCCTTTACGCTGAATGTTTCTGCGCTGCACGCTACTCGTATGTGTTGGCGACGCGGAAAGATAACCCTATTAACCCTTTTAAATCGCTTTTGTCGGATATTGACCTTTTACATAGGCATAAAAAAACATTCGAATTTAATTATTATTGTTACGGACATCATATAAAGCGCAATTTTCGTAATATAATACCTCAAGGGCGATTTACAAAGTGATTCTATAGATAAATAAATTGAAACTTTTAAATTTGTAGTTAAAGTAAAACAATTTATTTCGTTACCACATGCTACGGATTTATTCAAATGATTTAGAGAACAAGTGTGTTTTAAGTTTTTTTCCGAAACATCAGTTCGCTCTCATAGCCTCGCACCTCTGCTGAAGGTAAAACGCCTGTCAGCTAGTTCATCTGGAATGCGCAGTTCCCTTAGATACACTCCGGAGTAGAGTTGTGGCGTGACTTATCCATAAGCCAACGGAGTTTGTATTTCACCCTCTGTGGAAAACGTAGCCAGTACTATACTGTCAATATTACAGAATGTCAAGACTTTAATCGAATAATCGAAATGTAACTGACGAATAATGTTATTTTAATCTAGAAATATGTAAAAACTAAGTGACAGGTTTTATCCATTGCTCCCGCGACATCTTTTATGATAAAACCGGTTGATAGATTTTCGAAATTTGCGGATTCAAGTATAATCCGTGTTTTCGTTATATTTTTGTTATAAATTACATTACATTCGAAACTTACATTCAGAATAAATACGTTTAGTACAATATATTAACTTTAAAAATAAAGAATCGATGTGACTTTTTGCAACTGTTAATTCTGATTCTATCCCTACCATATTTTAGCTTTAAAATGTAAAATAGCGCACAGCAACATGAACTCTAGTCTTATTTATACACAGATATATAATTTAATTTATTATTGTGATATTATACCTTTCAGGCTTCAATCAAGGATTCCAAAATAAACACTTCTGTGTCAGACCAATTCTTATCACGGTAGGAGGTGACAAGGTGCGAACCTTGTTGTATATTGATTAGTTACCTTTACTTATAATAATGACGTGACCTGCCACAAAACTCTTTAATTTTTTTAAAATTCATTACGTAACACTTAGCATTTTAAAGGTTTTTGGCGTATATATTGTTGTGCTATATTTAGTTATAAAGGCGCTAAACTTACTTTATTTCTTTGTTGTTCTCGATAGGTATGTGGTATTTTCTAAATGTTAATATTATTTATGTCCCGAATTGAGTTATTGTAACTCCTGGGAATGTAATTTAACGTATTATACTTGAAAAATACTTTGAGTTGTATGATTTATAAATAGAATAAAACAAATACGATAAAGGAAATGGGAAGCAAAAAAAATTTTTTATACTTAAATTCAGAAATTTATTTGAAGGGGGAGGGGGAGTCGCCCATTGCACTAAATCGTTAATTTTAAAACGTGATCACGAAACAGCTTAATTTGTGAAATAGTAACTGTTATTGCCATTTGTATAAAAAAAACTAAATGCCCGACTATAATGTACACGTATAAACAATAATAGTATATTATTTTATATATTTGTGTAAAGCCCTCGAAACATTAGATATTGTAAGCTGAAACGATTAAATAATAATGAAATTTTATTGATTGAATCATTCAATTTGTACTTTTTTACTTTTACTTATAACGTGAATATAAAAGTTTTTATTTTATAATAAATAATAATTTAACAAATTATCAATTTGATCGATGTGACCTAACATTCAAAGTAGGGATTGATGAATGGATTAGGTAGACAAACAAATAAATATAAATATATATATGGTATTTATTAATGTGAAGTGACGGAATAATGCGTTAACCAGAACTCATTTAATTGGCGGACCAAGTAAAGTAATAAAATCGATTCCTGCTAAACACATAATACAAATAAACAGGGATTTGGTGAATGGTTATTTGAATCAAGGTATTATTATAAGCCGGATTTATTTTTTAAATCAGAACATTCAATTGAATTAAATTTTAAAAACAAATTAACAAAGCTTAAAACATAAAAAAATTAAGAACGGCGAAATGTATATTGATAATTAAAGTTAAACATACGTGCATGACTCATTTTTCTAAGTTTTTAAAATGCAACTTAAATTAATTTGTAAATTGTTCAAAAATCATTGTATGTAATAATTAATTTTTGTTGCAAAAATTCCGCTCATAAAACATCTTGAAAGTAATCAAAATAAAATTAAATCCGACTTGCAAAAAATGATAAAATAAAGGAAATTGGTACTTGAAAGTTTTGTGGTTCAACTTAAAATCCCGAAATCCAAATTCCGTATTTATGAAAAATGTGGCTTTTCAGTAAGAGGAAGGGATTGAGGAGCTAAAAGCCGCGTACATATTTGATGTACTTCCGCCGAGGATTATGGCGCTGGAAAACCACGATGAAGAGGCTAATCCACCGGAAGCAGGTTGGAAGGATTGTCGGCTGGAATACGTATTGGGTAGGTACAATATAATATTAGACTATATATTTATTTACGTTATTACATAAAAAAATAAGTAGAAATATACCAACAATACTAGCGCCACGCCGATTCAAAAATCGTTAATCTAGTAATATTATCTGTATACATAATTCTTCTGTACGCGTGATGTCACTGAATTCCTCGTAAACGGCTTAACCG
Source organism: Micrasema longulum (assembly GCF_059751315.1). Lineage (NCBI taxonomy): Eukaryota > Metazoa > Arthropoda > Insecta > Trichoptera > Brachycentridae > Micrasema > Micrasema longulum. Next base: position 777,151 of record NW_028277853.1, on the reverse strand, counting down.
AATTACGTGCGGTTTTCAGAGAAATGTAGATATTTGCGCTGCGCGTGTTCGTAAATATTAAAATGTTCAATCGAATATGTAAAAAAAATAGAAGCATGAATCTTTCTTTCATCGACCTACTAGGGCTACATTCGACGAGAACGCATATACAAAAAAAATAAAGGTGTTGTTTTTTGTGTTTAAAAAAAATGTTTTTGAATGTTTACAAACAACATTCGCTTTTTATGGATCCCATTATGATTATTTCCTTACATTCCTTACATTCCTTATGGTTTCTTCTCACTTATTTCTTTTTACTGGGTTTTTGGTAACACTAAAATATTATTAACCGACATTCAATACATTAAAAAAATTGAATTCATGAATAAAGTGCACCCCTGTTGGTGAGAAGAGCCGAGTTTGATATTTGCGAAAAGAATTCTATATTTTAAAACGGATTATTTTATGTTTCGGAATTCAACCATAAACAACTACTTAGGTACCTACCTATCAATGAAAAGTCTTTATCCAAGCTAATAGCAGGCACGCCAACGTTCGGGCAGGACAGCGTCTGTCACGTCCGCTATTACATAATATATAAGAAAAGAATTTATATAACTAGGGAGTCAGAAAAGTTGATGCATGCCACGGATTGGAGAACCTTACTGGATGTCAAAAATAAAATATAAAAAATAAGGAATAATTTAAAAAAAAAATATTTATAGATGACAACCATGAAGTTTCGCATAAATAAATTGTCTATGTTTTTATGAATGTATGTATGTGTATGCGCATGGGTGTATGTACGTGTGTGTGTATGTACATGTGTATATATGTGTATATTTATATATATGTGTGTATATATGTGTATGTCTGTATGTATATGAATCAAAATGTGTCTCCGAATAAGTTTATATTTTGTTTGTCTGTGCTCTATATTAATTTGTTAACTATTATAATATATTAAAATGTAATTGCCTAGCTTGGAACGGGGTATGTACCCTTGTTAGCTGGGCAAAGTGAACATGGAATTATATTTTGATAAAGAGTGTGAATAAATAAATAAATAAATAAATTGCATGTGTGCGACGTTTGTATTCGAGTGTGAATGAATGTGCAAGGGTGCGTGTGTGAGTACGTAAGTAAAACAAAAACAATTTGTGTATTTATGTCGATTAAGGTATGGGAGAGAGCTTGGCAAGTGGTTAGACTATTTAAAAAAAAGTTTTACCTACTTTCGAAACATTCAGAAAATATTTTTGTCAAATAATGTTATGACACTTTAATTATGACACTTTAATTTCAAAACCTTATTCTGAAAAATCAATATATTTTAAAGTTTGACTGGTACATATTGAATGAATAATATGCAACGAGTCCTATATAATTCGGTAGGTAACTACAAAATGTAGTGCATACGAATACATAAGATAAGCATGACAATACGCGTACGATGGCACAAAATGAACATACGCAATGTATTTTACGCACCTAAATTATGTATAAATAAGAATAACATATAAGTTTGATATAAATTATTCAAATGATAAAAATTTCGTGTCACAAACAGTTGGCCCGCAGTACTGAGATTTATTAGATTTTTCTGCTTTTAATAAGCTTCTATTTTATAAGTGCTGGGAGTCGAGCATCTTAACCAATACACCACGCAGGCACTCATTAGATTAATATTTTTATTTTATTAAAACGCTACTATGAATGCGAGGGTTGATGAGGACATTAAAACTGACAAAATCAAAATAAAGTAAGATGCCAGACAAGGGGACACAATGTCGCCAAAGCTCTTTACACTAGCCTTGGAGGATGTATTTAAACCCTAAATTGAGAGAATAAGGGTGTAAACATCGATAGCATGTACTTGAGTCACCTCAAATTCGCAGATGACATAGTGGTAAAGAGTAAAGAAATGGATGAAGACGGCGAAATGATTATGGTTCTATATGGGACTTCAAAAAGGATCGGTTTGGAAATGAATATTCATTGAAAAAATCAGTCCGACAAAGAGAAACATTTTCATTAACGGTAATAAAATTAAAGTGGATAACCTTGAGTCCTAGATAATGAATACATATATCTAGGACTCAAGGTAAAGATATCCAGACAACGGAGTTGCCAAGAAGAACACGGCTAAATTGGGCTATTTTTGGCAAAATCAAATATGTTTTTGAAAATAAACAAGTATGTATGCTTAAAAAGACAAGTCTAGGAATCGTATATTTTGCCGGTGATGACACACGGACTAGAAACCATGTCCGTAACAAAAAAAGTAGCCAGATACTAAAATGCGCGCAACGATCCATGGAAAGACCGATGCTCGGTGTATGTCTAAGAGACAGAATAAGAAAAGAAAAAAGAGGGCGCCGGACCGGAGTCATAGATATCATGAATCGTGCAGCGAAATTAAAATGGCAGTGGGCAGGACACTTGGCGAGGCAAAATGATGGCCGGTAGACGCCCAAAATAATAAAGTGGAGACTGTGGTAAAAAAAAGAAGTGTCGGGAGGCTACAGAAAAGATGGGTCGATGATATTGCCTCGATAGCCTGTAAAACAAAGATGTTGTAAGCGGGCGATACGAAGGAATGGAGACGCTCAGAAGAAGCCTTTATCCAGCAGTGAAGAGAATAAGGCTGAAGAAGAAGATGAACAAAACATTTGAAATTATATACTTATATTGAAAACAAAATTTCCAGTAAATAACTTTTGAAACAAACTATTTTATTTACACATTTATTTATACTCTTTATTAAAGTATACTCTCAAACTGTATTATTGGTAACTTTATAACATGAATTTCTTGAGAATATTATTTTATCTAATATTTACTGTGTACAACATAATCATATATTTTTTGCTCAAAAAACCGGAATAACAACACAAAAGAGTTTTTGTACGAGTTTATAATAAATATAAAACTATAAAACAGTTGTTGAAAACATCTAGATACAATTTACTTTCATACATGCATACTCGTATATTATACGTCTTATGTCATATGACAGGTCTGTTCCGAAAAACAATATATATCCCTACATAGCCGACGAACTGAATGTTTAAAATATAAATAAACGAGTGTCTGTTTATTGAATGAGTAAATATGATGGATTAGGTACTCTTAAATTTAGAAAAACGATTTAGCAATTTCTAAAAAGTTTTTAAGCGGGTTTTAAAAGCTTACGAGTACCTTAAACTCTCGTTAAATATTATTTATCGAATTGAATGAAAGAATAATTTCAGAAAAAAATACGCTTCAAGCTACGGATCACACAGACGCAGAAGATTAAACTCGATTTTACTACTACCCGCACCCTTAGTAAATAATTTACAGTGAGCTGTTGAGATTCGAAATAAAATGTTATCATTAGAAAATTGCCGCAGGGTGCTATTTTTATTTGACAAATACGTAACAGTCCAATAGGGCGAGGATCCCTTCATTTAAAAAAAGTATTTTTGAAATATATTTTATTGTATTCCTGTTACGGATTGAGGGTACTTGTCAAAGGGATTGTGAATTTTGTGAGGTCATTATTTTAATTCTTAAAAGAGGTTGACATTTTGGGATGTTCGCACTTTTAAATACATATTTTTTTTTAATTAAAGCATTCAGAGATATAATTAAAACGCAAAAAGTACAAGACGTTATAAATGCGTTGATATATTATCTCAAGGAATATTGACCTACAATCTCGTTTGAACAATATTGCAAGTACACACTTTTGTGTTCGGCCAGCGTTTGAATATAGAACAGTAGTTCTGTGTGTGAAATAAATTCCGAATTCTGAAAAGTGTTCTCGACTCCATGGTTACTCTCATGTTAAAATCTTTAAAAAGTCATTTAAGTAGAGATTAGTTCATTTTGTAGTTTACTGGTTAGATCGTTTGCATACTACGCCTGAGGCCTCGGATTCGATTACGTCAGGGTCGACATGAAATATTTGTTAATAATATGGTCTATGTAACAAATGATCGAGTCAATGTGTGCCCTATACACCATCGTTTGGGGATAGGGATGTGATGATGATGATGATGATGTCCAAGAAAACAATTTCGGTCAGCACTAAAAAAAGTTTTAAATGGCGGCCTCAGTGGTGTAACGGCTAAGACGCTTGACACGGAGGGTTCCGGGTTCCGGGTTCGATTCCAGGTGAGACCACAATAAAAAAAAGTCAATGTAATTTTTCTCAAGCCTGGGTATTCTGCGCTAAAATACATCACTATAATTGGGTCTTCTGGCCTGTTGTGGTGTTTTTGCAAGTGGCGGGAATCGAATCCATAATTTCGTTTCGGAGTTGGCCTGTCACTGCGCAGAGGCAATTGTAATTGTTGTTTTTTTTGTTTTTTTTTATTTCATAGTTTGTCAGATTAATGTCCTAACTGGATACTGAACTGAACGCAATAAATGTTGAATTTATTATACGAGTCATAAATATTTGTATAGCAAAATGAAATTTTCTCGAAGCTTCATAAGCCATTAATAAGCATTTCTCGAAACGTGTAAAGAAAGATAGATGGAAGTTTAAACTTCGGAAAATTTTTCTTGGAATTCTGCAGGTCAGACTTGGAGAAACTTTTTATATAATGAGAAGAGAAGGAGTATGATTATCAACAGCGGAATGCATTCGGCTTTAATTAATATCAAATAAAGATGAAAGACGAAAACTGGCGGATCGTATTTATATAGTGGGAAACTTTTTGTGGAAACACAAATTGGCAAGAATGTATTTGTGGACCATACCAGAGCATAATGTGTAAACGATAAATAACGCTACAACAAGCAAAAGAACGAACAGATTTTGATGACTAAATGTTATCAAATATTTGTATGTAACTTGTCTTTTTTAACCGGTTTCGAGACGTACCCGTCTCTTTGTCGGGACACCAATTAAACCAACATGCAAAACCCACTATACACCTTCACCATAGTTGTTGCACAAAAATACAAAACCAACACGATATGCATTTTTTTATTTGAAATTTATTTATTAACCCTTACGGATGATTACATTCATTTTACAAAAATAATAAAAGAATTTTTATTTATACTCTGTTGTTGATAATTATATTTTTTACGTCTTTTGAAAAGTTTGTCTGAGTCTTTTGTTTAGTTTTGTCTGGTAGTTCTATTGTATAATTTCAGTCCCTGATTTATAAGTCTCGATTGTCCTTGTCTTGTTTTGGAATGTTGCATGTGATAATGTTCTGATATTCCTTTATTATGTTCATGTTTATTACAATTTTTTTCACGTTTTTGTTCTTTTTCTACAATAAAATCAGTAGCTAACTTATGAATAAATTTTAAAGATTCTAGTTGAAAACGTTCATTAACATTTAATTGTTTTTTTTTTAGAGTTCTTTAGTTGGTGTTAGATAAGGGAGGTCATATACTAGCTTTAATATTTTATTTTGCTGTCGTTGTAGTCTGTTTATGTCATTTTGGTTTCCTGTTCCCCATAGTTGTTGCACATAACATATTCTAAATTTGACATAAGCTTCATACATAAGAATTTTTCCGTTTTCGGAACAAAGTATTTGATTTTTGTAAAAAAGCTCGATAATGTTGCCATTTTGCTAGTAAAATTATTGATGTGAGCCGTCCATGTCAATTGTCTGCCTATTGTTAGTCCTAAATATTTAACATGTTCAATTTCAATTAGTCGTTCTCTGTGTATGTAAGCATCTATTTTATGTTATTTTTTTCTAGATTCAAAATTTATAATATGACTTCTTTTTTTTATTCAGTGTAGGTAATTTGTATTTGTCCATTTAGTCAACATAATATATATAGTTAGGTCATCGTTTATGTCATTGTTTGTAAATTAGTCAGTTTGATTTTTGTGAAGTAATCCTATGTCTTCGGTACACATATTTTTTCCCCTTTAAAATTGTACGGTGATAAGTGATTAATATATAAGATATATGTTAGTGGGCCCAAAATAGATCCTTTATTAAGCACATGCACTGATTAGGACAAACATGCACTGATTAGATTATGAAAATATTTTATGTTGTTTGAGAGACAGGATTGATAAAAATAAATATTAAAGGACGTGATTTTATACTTAATTGTTAGTTTTTAATAATGTTTTGCTTTTAAGGCCGTATTTGGGGTTTTGCAAGTTGATTTTTATTTATGTTCTTAATTGGATAATGAGTGTGGAAACCTGTAGACATAGAAAAGTCGGTAAGTGGTTATACACAAATATTTAATAACATTTAGTTAAATGTTTGACCAAAAATGTTAGTGCTTTAAATATTAATCATATTTTATCAGCGAGTACGGCCTTAAAAGCAAAACATTATAAAACACTAACAGTTAAGTATAAAATAACATCCCTTAATATTTGTTTTTATCAATCTTGGCTTCTTAAATAACATAAAATATTTTTATAATCTAATCAGTACATATTTGTACTAATCAGTAACCCAGAAGTGACAAAAAAAACAATTTTTCGTCAAAATAAATTGAAAGAAAAAAAACTCGTTATTTATGAAATGACCCTAAAAAAGAATATTTTTATTAAATTAATTTGTTTAAAATCCATACATTATATTACAAAAAATATATATCGCAAGGACGAACCCTGGAGAGTAACTATTTCCTTCGAGTTTACTTAATAATGATAAAAAAAACTTGCAAAAGAGACATACTTTTAAATCGCAAAAATACTACCACGATACTTATTTAAAAAAATAAAAAAATGTATGTAGTCATATTTGCGTTATCAGAATCGATAACTGTTATTGGCAGATTAATAGACGAAAATTCAATATTCATTGAACTATTAATATATTGAACTGAACTATTTTACAAAGAAAGGGTCGGTTTCTGTTGGAAATCAACTTCCAACAGAGACAGTAGCCCTCTACGGTGTCAAGTGTCCGAGGTAGGGGTGGTTAATTATTTAGTGATTATTCAACAACGTAGTTATGCAGAAAGCAGCCAGCCATAGAAAAGTGAAACTGAGATAATATCGCTTTTGTGAAAAGAGTGAATTATCAAATATACACAACAGTTGGAATTTTTTCACTTCGACAAATGATAAATAATGCATATATTCGTTTTCTTTACAAGACAAAAAATAATTTAATAATGTATTTGACCAGCTTCAATCATTTTAAAGTCTGGCTGATCACACAACCTAAGATGTGCATTTTGCAGAAAACAGACAAATGTTGTGTCATTATGTATTAAACATATTATGTTTTATTATATAATGATAATTATTTGTAAAGAATCACTTAAATAATTTTTCGCACCAAATTTGAAAATAATTTAATCATGTATTAAAGGAATTTTGGAGATTTTTTAAAACTCGGCTGACCTCATAACCTTAAATATGCATTTTGCTGAAAACAGCGAGAACTAATATTGAATTATACCGCATTCAAATTTTGAATATATGAAGTGACATTCTGTATTAAAACATATTTTTTTACAACGGGTATTTTTAAATTTGTAGATCAATCACGTATTTATCCTCTTAATATTTTTAAAGAGAACTAGATTACCAAAGGCATTAATTTTCCCATCAGCATCTATACGGTAAGATTTTTCTAGTGCTGTGGGTGTTTTTGCAAATTGAGAAATGTCGTTTTAGTGATCAGCTTTTTTTTCAGAAGGAGCTTTTAACTAGACTGACTTTTTGTATCTACGTTCAATTGTTTTTTTACTTGGGTTTTCAAAGTCGACTTTCGGCCGTCCGGATCTGTTCAATACCACTACGTGCGATGGCTGGACTCGGGTAAAAAATCTGAACAAGGAAATCGAGTGGTGGTAAGTCCGCCTCGCAGTGTAGTGATTACCGCGTTCTCCTAGCATGCTTTAGGTCCCGGGTTTGATTCCTGTCCAGGTTGATATAAAATACTGGTTTTAGAGGTGGTTTTACACTGCAATATATTATCAATCCCCGAAGCGTAAAACTAACCAAATGCCGTATCATGTGTTTGCTTAACGGCATTCTTTTCATACAAGATGACTTTCAAAAGGACACTAATAGTTCCCGGGTGACGTCATAATGGCCATTATATTAACTAGTAAAATTATGACCTATGGGACACTAAAACTCCCTCCCTCTCTTTCATGTTAAATATTCCTCCAAGGGTATGAGCTAAGGTACTTGTACTCAGGATATTTATCTTTATTTACTATTCACAGTATTCCGCGTCCTAATTATGAGAGGTTGTAAGATCCCAAAAAGGAGGAATAGGAGAATTTCAACGATTTTGATAAAATAAATTTAAATAAAAATATTTATTTTTTTAAATTTTGTTTATTGACCGATGAGTGCTTCCGCCCAAGTTGGCATTATTAAGACTGATCAATCGTTTCAACTTACTCGTATAAACTATTTTTTAACAAATTTTTGGGAGATAAGAACATCAGGTAAGTATTTTATTTTAGGTACAGATATAATTATGTTAGTTTACATATTTATTTTTTTCTTTCAGTTTAAAACCTTAAAAGAGTTTTTTTCTGTATTTATCATTTTTCAGTTTCATATATTTTTTCGTTTTCATATATTTTTTCAGTTACATATAAGATAAGTTATTTTTTGTTTTGTACACCATTTTGCGAAAAGGACCTTAATTAAATTGTTATGGTATTTGTTACAATCAATATTGTGTAAAATTTCCGCAAACCAAGTTTTGTAAAATTTCAATTGGAAATAAACGTAAAAATGGCATTCAATAAAAAATGATACAAACGCCAGCCATAAATAATTCGTTTTATATTTTTGTTTTGTAACACCTTAACGATAAAGTTTAAGATTCTGACTTCTGTAAATTTGTAAAAAGAGAAAATGAATTGTATAAATAAATATTTACATGTTAAATTAGATATACGTTTGACGTGATAATTACTTTTAACACTTAATTTTAAAAATAGGTGTATGAAGTAGGAATTTAATTTTCAGTTTTCATTAAATTTAATCTTTAATACCAAGTTATATTTTTTTATCGATAATTCTATAACTGGTAATATTTTATTCTTTTATATAGTTTATCTTTTTTAGACTTTCTTAATTTGTTAATTAATAATATTGTTTTAAATGCTTTGTATTACTTATAATTATGCTTACATGCATGTATATTTAATTGTTTATGTATATAATTATGCTAACATGTATGTATATTTAATTGTATTTGTAACTAATATGTAAAAGGCACTAAGTGCCGTTTATTTCAATAAAATAAAAAATAAAAAATAGTTGTAAACCCCTGAGCTTTTAGCATGAGACAGTTTGTATTATACCAATGGATGTAAAATTACGTAATTTTACCAAAAAGCGCGGTAAACTACCGCAACTTTTCGGTAATTTTCACAAATGACGGTAATTTTTCCGTGAAAAATGGACACTATTTATTTATTTATCTTACCTAGACGTACAGTTTTGGCTTTATTCGGACAAATATGTAAGTTGAAGAGTAAAAACTGTTTTCTGATCTTAAAATGACGTAATTTTTCAAATCGCGAACCAAAAATTTTTTGATTAGTCTTTTGATATTTTGTGTCATCTGACATAACTGTCACTTTTGAATCCGAACGTATAGATATTGAGATTATATGGCTAGATGCTGCCCTATTAAAATATGTCAGCATCTTGCAATGAAAACATTAAAAAAATTGTAGTATTATTTTTCCACCTTTTTTAATATCTTCCAGAGTGTAAATATTGAGATGTCAAAATAGCCGGCTTTGTAATACCTCGGTAGATAAACACAAACGAATGTTAAGCACCGCCATGGTAATTGTTAAAAGTCGTAAAAAAATCATGTTAAAGCAAGCATTTGTTGCTTTAATTGGGATTTATTTGAGTTTACAATCGCTTTGAAGTAGACACTTTTTACCACAGAAGCCCATTTAAAATACAAAAAATAACTATTTAAAGCTTTAATTAAGTAAGGAAAGCGGAGTACAGTGTCAGCGTCAATTATCGGTTGAACTCGATCATATGACGTCAGAGATGACAAGTCGGTAGAACATACCAAGGTAGATAGAGATAGTACAGAAGTTTAGGATACCATCTCGGTATGTACTGATGAAGAAAGCGTTTGTAATTAACCCCCTGGATCACATTATGCACATTTGTGTGAGAAAGATATAAGTTTACATATTTTGCAATAATTCATTACCCAGAAGCTGTCAGTGTTATTATTTTATTTTAAAGTATATTTAAGTAAAAATATACTATACTTAAATATACAACTACTATAATTGTGTAGGTACTAATTCAATAAATGTTATCGTATGCCATGAACTAACATTTGTTGAGTGCTTTTATACAAATTTAACCACATATTTGTCATATTTTCCACAGTTGCAGTATAATTAAAGCATTCAAGTAATTGTTAGTACGTTTGCACGTCATACAATGAATAAAAACAATAAAAATATATAATAAATTACAATTCACCCTGAGTAATTTTATCGTACCATGTTGATTTGTACGATAGTCTAAAATGGGCCAATGATTCAATTTAATACAGGACAGAAGTCCCATGAAGTTGGAATATGGAAAATTCTCAAAAAACATAAAGGTTATAAAATGAATAAATCTAAATTGTACGAAACGGCAACGAAAAAACAGATGAGTTTTTTTTGTTATAGATAAGACTTCTTGTACGTTACACGTGCTTTATGTGGGTGTAGGTGTTTATGTAACAAATTGCAACATGTATCTTTACTTTTTTCTAAATTAGCGGACTTTAGTTGAAAAGTAATATCTTCCAACAGGCAGTTAATTGATGTTATTTTTTATTGCATCTAACGTCCATAACACAAACTTATCTCGTTCAGATTATATGTAGTTAATCTTGCAATATTGCGCAGTGAACTGACTCTAGAAATATTTAAACGCTGAGGGAAATTGCATTTTAATAACGAAAATAAAATATGATGGAAACTTAAAATGTCTATTCTGTTATTCTGAATCAGGTTTGTTAATTATTTTCACACGGGGTGATAAACAAATCTAAGCATTTAAAATTCCCGTTTAAAGTTTCATGAACAAGAGGGATGGTAGGATGTTTCAGAGATTAGTTTTAAAATTTACAATATAGAAAGGATCAGAAGCTCAGTCACAAATAACTATCGACGTGCTTAAAAACATGCTAAGCATTTCAGCGATCACAATGAACAATGATGAACATGTTTTAGTTATCGCAGTCATAAGTCAACGCGTGTGCAATTTCTAAGTCAACGCTCGTGTTGGTTTATTTTATGTTTTCCTCGTAAATAAATACAGTTCATTGGCAAAAAATCGGCGTTTACTATAAAAAATAATACAACGTATTGCATTCGCAAAATAGTAAGGAGTATCTAATACAAAATAGTGACAATTAAATTACAATTACTATGTCGACTGCTTTCCTTGGCATTTCGGCTAAATGCAATAAATAGCATAAAAATAGCAGTTTTGGAATATATGCCATATTTACAACGGTGAAATTCAAATATGTGATTGCGCAGCAGGATTATGCGTCGCAAAACGTAAATATTTTGACATTGAATATTAGGTATTCACGGATGCTCCATCGTGATCGCGAATACGATAAACAACCGTGGTGAGAAATTGTTATCACGTCGCTTATCAGTACGCCGATAGTTATTTGTGATTGAGCTACTGTTTGGTTAATTATTTTCACACGGGGTGATAAACAAATTCAGGCATTTAAAATTCACGTTTAAAGTTTCGCGAACACGAGGGATGGTAGGATGTTCCAGAGATTACTTTTAAGGTTTACAATATAGAAAGGCTCAGACGGTTAGGTTGGTTTGGATGGGACACGCTTAGCAAGAGGACTAATTGAATCCAGCGAATCAAACTTACTCAGATGCGATGTATGTCGATATTACGGTGTTGTATGTTCATCGGTATCGTAACATTATCCCTATCGATTGGGTAACTTGTAACGCAGTTTAAATTAGAATCTACATTCATGTGCACAGTAAAAATACTTTCCTCCACGTCCCGAAACCGTTTTAAAGACAGTAGACTAACTGACTTAGGTAAGCCTTAGACTTAGGAAGACTTTTTTATCGGTTTCACTTTTGCAAAAAAGCAAGGTTTTTTTTAAATGAAAGAGTTAGTTTTTTAAAACTATAAATTTCATGTATCGTGATTTTAATTGAATTTAACTTTTCTACTATCACTATCCCTTTCACTGTGTGTTTGGTTAATTATATGGAAGGCTTTTGTCAGACTTATTGTCAATCATCCTAATAACCAAATTGCAATCACGAACGGTAGCAAAAACTGTATTTACTTGTATCACAATAGCCAATAAAAAATATTGTAATTCTATCAATTTAATCAAATCGGATTAGATTAGTATTATCATTATTAAAAAATTCTTAACTCCGTAGCCCTTCATATAATTCACTAAAATAAGTACCGCTTGTTTAAAGATTATTAACTACTTCAATTTAATCAAGTCACATTGAAAGGATTGTTAGGAGGTAGGCTCTACCTTTGAAAATTTCAACACCAAGAGTTAGCAACACTACTTTTATGTCCGGATCACTCAGACTAGGTTCCAACCGTGCACTATGCCCGGATTACTCAGACTGGATTCCAATCGTGAAATAATACTAATATGTTTATGATATTGCGCGTCGTTAATCGCATTATCTTGTGGAAAATTGTCCAACAACGACTCGAAAGTTGATTTCACATTAGTTATGGCTTGGATTTGTTACTATATTATTCAGAAATCTATCAGAACCGTCAACATCTTTACGCAAAACACCATCCTATACCTATGGACCAAGGGTCTGTATTTCCTTCTCCTTTATCTACACCTTTCAGCTAGCGGATTTAGCCTTTAAAATACTAGATCTGTATGCTCGCCGAACGAAAGGCGTCTGCCAGAGCTCCGTTTTTTTTTCGTCTTCCAACCTACGAATCGATCTTTTGAAAATTATTTTCAGTGTTGTCAATTTTTCAATCCACCATAGGGTACTAGGTGGGCCAACCAGTTTTGATCTACCGAGACTTTTGTCAGATGACAAAACAATACTTTTGTTAAAATAGTCCCTAAGAGACAAGTTCATTCGAGCTAATCTTATGAAAAAGTTAATAAGTTACTCCTTAACCACGTCACCAAAATTATACCCGACAACAAGCCGTGTACAAAAATACCAAATTTTGCGCGAGTTAGTTATACAGTCGGGCACGCAGAGGCAGAAAGTTCACCTTTACGAACTTTCTAGCACAAAACATTCTTCATAATGCCAGGAGACATCAAAGTAAGGGCGATATTACTCTCACTATTAGAGCTCACAAAAGTTTTCAACTGACCTTCTGAATTCGAAAGGATCAAACCAGAACCGGCTACAAGGTCTTCAACTGCCTCCTGCCTGGGCTTTCAATATGAGCCCATATTAAACCAGAGGGGTGACTTTGCATTAAAATCCCCCAAATCTATATATGTAAGACCATACTAGTACCCCCCCCCCCCCACCAACAGCTATAACGGTCGACTGCAGCCCTTAAATGTGAGGCCCAACTAGTTGTTAGTGTTTTAAATATCCGAAAACAGCAACCCCAGACCACTCACAGACAAAGTTATACAGGTTCTATAATTGTCGGACAAGAGACAAAACACCAGAGATCTCAGTGAGGGATTGCCTATTGCAATCTGCAGAGATTGCAATAGGCAATCCCTCACTAGGAGCGGTCCCGGATGTTTTCCTATTTCAATAATCTTGACGGTATCATCGAAATTAGGGGTCTTTCAAGCATAGGTATATTAGTCATGTATAAGATCAATATCCAGATGTGGATTCTATAATACGTTGCAGCTCTGACGTAACCGCTCTAGATCTCGCTAAATTTACATGCCCGAATCTCAGTTAAAAATTATTTGCCATTATCGGTATGACGGATAGTCTGCTCCATAGTAGCCCTGTGAGATGGGCATCCATATACACAATATGCGGGGGATTCTTTATAATTCATCGGTATATGTATGAATTATAAAATACATGTATCATCATTTACAGGTAATATACGCCTGCACAGTGGTCTATTTCAGTGGTTTCCAAACTTATTATGCCCTCGGACCCAATTTTGTGGGTTAAACGGTTTGTGGTCGCGTGGTTAGTGTCGCTTACGCAGCAAAGCTTCGACGTTCGAGCCTCGCTCTACCACAACTTGATTATCAACAAAAAAATCATTTTCTAATAGTGAGTCATTTAAAACTTGTTGAAAGCGGGTCAAAATTGAGATGTTTGGGTGGATCATAAGAAAGCAAAAATATTTTTTTTTCAAAAAAAATGAAGAAAAATTTGACTATGAACCCTAAACAAAATAACTCATACATCTTCCTAGTGGCAAAAAAAAATTGCTTTGATGATTTGAATGGTGATAGGTGACGTAAAAATAATACACGAATAAAACATTTCGGTATTTAAAATAGTAGTTATTTAAATAATGATTTTTTGTTAAAACTTATTGCAACAAAGAGGGAAAACATTTTTGAGAATGAAATATGGAAGTCTAGGCTTTTACAAGGCTTATGACTTGTAATTGGCTGGTTTAAGTGGTTTAATTGGCCAGTCTGCAAGCATTTGGACATACTCAAACATTTTTCAATATTTTTTTTGTTTTCAAATACAAAAGCACATTCATTTTTAATGAGATGGGATAATATGAAATTATTTATGTTCGGCTCGATGTTCGTAACATTCTTAAGTCTTCACGAGCACTAATTCGCGGTCGGTATCTTGAGATTCATAACTGTACGAAATCGGGACGGAAAAGCAATCAACAGCTTCTGTACAGTGACCCATAATGCAGGATATAATATTAGTATTTGCTTTTGTAACCACAATTTGTGGTACCCTTGTTCAAATATTGGTTTCAGCTCCTGATTAGTGGCAAATTCAAAGTGTTCCTCCAGTATTAGTAAGGATTCATCTGAGTTTATGGGTCTACTCGTGAAAGTGTGAACACCCAATTAGAGATGCTTAAATGAAAAATGTCTTCAGATCTTCGGTCGAGGTCAGAATGAATAGCCGTTAAGTGTTGACAATAAGCAATCAAATCTTCAACTCGTTAAAATATTATTCGATAAAAATATGAATTTAATAATACTTCTGATTGAACGACATCTGTTATTTTTCTTTTTAAATAATATACTTACTTTTCAACAAACGAAGAATTAAAAAAAAAAAGTTTTTAGACGACAGTAGCGAAATCAACTTAAAAGACGGTAAAAAATATTCATTTCCGAAACGGTTTATAATTTCACTCTTTTTTTACAGCCCTTAAGGTGTTCTACCCCCTGAGTTTTTTTACGTCAAGTATTTGGTCATCGTGAATATTTATTGTTATGGAGATTGTATAAGTATTTTTGAGCCCTATTAATGTCTTCTTGTATTTTAAATTCATAACTTAATTCATTCTCATTGATGAACAATATCTAAACATAACAAATTGTGATTATTATACAAATGTCGTATGTACGAGTATTGTTTGTGAACCATAATAAATAAAATAATCAAAGTTATATTTCATCATCATCATCATTCCATTTAAGCACCTAATAGAGCATAGGGCACTGCATTGAAACACCAATCGCAGCGATCATTTTTGTTACATAAAGGTAAGATGATTGGTCTTACGCTTCAGGTACCAGTCCAGGGACTTTGAAATATTCTGGTGCGAAAACACCCCTTTAAATAAATATTTCATATCAACCATGTCGGGAATCGAGCTCGAGACCTCTTTCATAATAGGGAAACGCGCTGATCATTACATCAAGTGGCCGAGTTATATTTTGTTGAGGGTCATTTTTGTTAAAGTATTTTAATGCACTATTTATCAGTATTATGTTTCTTAATATTGCAAGTCAATTATTTACTAATTTTCTTGAAAAATAATTTCCAGTAACCAATTTTTAAGAAAATATTTTGTTTTGTGTACATAATGTAGTAATACACTTTAGATAGAACGAGGTGAAGATTTGCTTGGTTATTATCAATAAAGTAGTTCCACGGACCCCTGGGGGTCCGAAGAAACCACTTTGGGAACCACTGGTCGTTATGAATATTATTTTTGAAGCAAAATGTGTTTAATCCAATAAAATTATATTTCTTTGTATTTTTAATACAAAGGAAGGCACAATAAAATATTTGAAATAAAAAGACCTTAACATATCGCTGCTTAAAAACAAAAAGGCCACAAATCAAAAACCGCGAAATTTCGCTTCATAGCAAAAATGAGAATTCAATCGGTGATATTTTTCGATAAGAAAAAGACTCCCATGGATTTTGCGTTATAAATGACCCAAATCCCGCAACAGCCCTTTTGATATTTGTGTTCTGGTGGCTAATTTCAGAGAGAAACCGCCATCACCGCCGCTTTTAGGGTGATGGTTAACAGAAATCTCTATATCTATATATGTAATGATATTAAAAACATAAAAAAAACAAAAGCTTATTCATGTTAAAAACTTTGATTGAACTCAACTGAAAAAAGTCAAATTTAAATTTGTGGCCCTTTTGAATTTCGGTAGCGATATGTACCGCGACTTGGGACCAAAATTTATCTGGATTTAGCCAAATTCACTGGAATTACAGGCGCGTAATAATTTTTTTATTAATTTTATTGAATGTAAAAAGTAGTAGTAAATAACACAAAAACATGAAAACTTAATTTAATAATAAATTAAAAGATCACCCTATAAGTGGATTAAGGGTATTTTGATATTATACCTATATGCTCATGTCCAATAAACGCACGCCTCGCTATGACACGCACTATTGCAGCCTTCGGAAGATTACACAGACACATAAATATGCACATGTTTGTATGTATTGTTCGCCTCAACTTTAGTTGCGTTAGCCATACGAGAGTAGCTCCATGATCCGAGACTGTGTGAATTGAAGAACCAAGAGATATCCTATATGACAACGAACCCTAACCCCCTATTCTGTGTCCTGTGACTATACCAATCAAATTGATCAAATCATGCTAAGTTAATTTAATTTGATATAAAAGCTAAAGAGATCTATCTCGCATTTTTTTTTGTTTTTCTTAGATAATATAAAAAAAAAATTAACAATGGAGGGTTCAGTTTTAATGTATTTGATAGGGTAAAAGGGCGTAAGCATAGGTTTTTTCGCGCTGAGCTAAGAGTTAATATTAACAATGTTTTGAGTATGTCCATTTGGACATTTGCTTGTAGACTGGATGGATTTTCTCCATAAAGTTATTCATTTTTAAATCTGTTGCAACAGAGAGGGAAAACTTTTTTCAGAAGCGAATATGGAAGTCTAGGCATTTACAGGACTTACGACTCGTCATTTAGAGATTTAAGTGGCTGCTTTATACACTTCAGTTATAATATTTAACATAATAAATCACAAAGTTACTGCTTCAGATATTAACAAACGATAGTTTAAAGGCTGTTTACATTTTAACACGATGAAATGTATATTTTCCAAGTAATATACATTTTCATGGTATAAATAAATTAAAATGATTTATCAGTCATTTTGAAATGGATTTATATTATTAAGTTCGAAGCATTTAGAGAGTCGAGTTGGAACTGTTTGCGTAAGATAATGATCCGGGGTGATCCGCGTCTCTAGTCTCCACCAGTGTAAATATTGCTGGAGAATTTTCTCAAAGGAGCGCCCCTGGGAATGTTTAGCGAATTCGTTTTGAAAGGAGTTATTTAAAAGAGTTAAAGATGTTCAATATTAGAAGAGTGAGGCTATTAATTCAAATAATAAAACAATTTATAATATCGGTATACAGTATATAGATTATAGATAGTCACCAGGTTAAATAGCAAAAATACAAAATATATAATTCTGAATTTTAAAAACGTTTAAAAAAGAATTAAAATATGAAAAGCTGTATCAAAAAAAGTCTGAATGAATTATAAACCAACAGAAATTGAGCAGACCATTAAAAAATCACCGAGATTACGTATGTATAAGATAATCCCTTTAGAAAGCGGATAAGTTGAGTCGTGGTATTTTGTTTGATAAAAGAAGTATGTTCTTTCATGCGTTCAATCAAAGAAGATATCTTCGTAAAACATCATTTCATTTTAAAAATAATTTGAGTATTAGAGTAAAGATGAGACGAAAATGTATAAAATACTTCAAAGGCAAATAATACGCCAAGAATTTAGGATCTACAAAAAAATGTAAGAATACTCACAGCTTTAGCAGTTTGGGCGGACAGCGTATCTGGGTATTGGATCAGAGCTTGGAATGAATCTGAAAAAAAAAGGAACAATAAATGTTTTGGATTTTATAAAATGTGCCAACAAAACAGGTATTTTCATGACATAAAATTGTATTAGCAGGTTACATTACAGGTTGTTACATACTAAAAAATAAGACCCTTCAGGCCTCATTCTATGATAGGTGGGTAGATAAAATAAAAAAAGGAATAGCCTGTAAGAAAAGGTCGACACATCTCGATAGAAAACCTTGACAACTTCCGAATTTTTCGACTTCGAAGTTTAATACTACTATCCCTGATCTTACCAGCGTCAAATTTCGAAGCAGTAATAGACCGCAGCATTAACAAATCAAAGTTAGAACTGGAAGAAATCATAGAAAAATAACCTTTTGAATACGTGTAGACAATTATAGACAGCTACAGGGCCAGCATTGAATAGAAAAATAATTATATGGATTCGAAGACACTGGCTTTCACTGACACTGGTAATATTGTGTTGCCCTCAATAATTTGAAAAAAAATAAAAAAATCACGATACACACGCAATACTTCATGTAAGAAGAAGCATCCACTTCATTTTCAATCTCAAAAAGTATGACAATGTATCACCTTTTCACTCCAAACTCTAGTGGCTTCGTTTTTATCAGCGCACAATCTGTCAATCTCTCTCACTTCTTTATAATATTTTTCACAACCCTTGCGCTCTGAAATATCTAGCTGAAAATTTCATTTACCTTTCTGATCATGGTCTTATGCTTCGCTCTTCTTATGACGGAACACTTTCCATTCCTCAACATGGCACATTATTTTCCAGCTATTCTCTTTCCGTTTAAGATGTTAGACTTTGGAATTAGCTACTTCTTCATATAAAAAATGCACTTCCTCTAACCACCTTCAAAAAACGAGTGAAACATTACTTTATATCCTCAGAATCCTGAACTCCCTGTATTATCTGTTTTTTTTAATATATATTTTTATCTCTTTTCTTTCCTTGGTTCCTCTTTCTCTCTCCTTCCAAACTCATTATCTGTTTTCACATTCCTCATCAATTAAAAAAAAAAGGTGCAATTTTGAATTAATTAGGGTTTTTTTTTCATGTATGCATCTTTTTGATATGTATTTTCGGTTTTTAGTGCACATTTTTGACCAGCAATTATTTTGACCTGTCTGTTTTTTGGTTAGCTGGAAGATATTGCTTTCAGCAATAAGTCCACCAAAGTACTTATTCCTTGTGCTTGAAGCTTTACATAAATATACATATATCCTTGTTTCATATTTATTTCTGTGCAACTCGTTACTATAGATACGACAGTGGCTGTACTGCTATTCCAAACGCTCTCGCGGCCGTGCAAAACACTTTTATCTCGCGTATTTTGTATGTTAACACGCGAGATAAAAGCTTCTTCTACGACCTTGAAAATGTTTGGAATAGCAGCCCTGGTAGGTGTCAAAATGTTGAAAAATGAACTGAAAATTTTACTTCGTATTTATTTTGTAAGTGGGACTATGTTAACGAATGAAATAATATAATAAATCCACACATCGGTTATTTATTTTTTAAATTTGTTTTATTTATTCATTTTCTCACACATTCCGTTTTGTTTATCACAATAGCAGTTCAATTAGAGTTTTTTTTTTTAACACGACGGTATAATAATGCGTGGCGTCACGTCCGTTTATGACGAAAATCCGTTGGAGAGTGAAGGCACGGAAGAAAATTACCCACGAATCGAAACACCATTTCTTGACTTTTAAATTATTATACAAATAACATAATAATACATATAAAAATATTTTTAAAAACATAATATTTTTCAGGATTTTAGACAAAAAGCTAATAGGGAAATATAATGTTTTTCATACATTTTTACAGTAAAAAAGGCCTATGAAATACTGTCCAGTATAATATATATTTTTAAAAATTATTAGTGGCATAAAATATATTTTTGAATCTGTAATTTTGAATTCTTGCAAAAACGGTCATTCCATAGGCCATGCCCCTAATACGTAACAATTCATATTTATTTGTTCCTGACCGTTTATTTTTTTATGAACATTGTCACGAATCTTGACGTCACAACTACCGAGGCCAAACATGTCGCGTTTTTATAGCAACGTATTTTTATTACATTTATGTATGAAAACATTTGTCCACAATATCCATATCGATTTCGAAAATATAATTAACGGTTCTAAATCCATTTCATATATTTTTATCGGTATTCGTATTATGTGATATTTCCCTATTGACAGGGACAACCTAATTTTTTTACAAAAAAATCGACTTTATGAAATAAGATTTCTAAAGATACAAATAATTAACCGAAATGTGCATTCACTTCATGGTTAAATTGTAAATTACTACGTAATTAAAAAAGTCATAATACAGTAGCGCCGTTGGCGTAGGGGTGATTTTCACAAAATGACGCTGTAGAAATTATCGTTAGTAATTATTATATAAGTAATAAAAATTGTAGGAGCATTATTTTCATTTATGTGAACGTAAGCAAAACATTTGAAAGAAAATATCTGAATTCAACACGATCCGGCCGATTCTGAGGAAATACTATATGTATAGTTGTCAGTGGAGAGTAATGAGCTAAAATTAACGTTTCCAAAAATACGTCGTTTCGCGAAAGAACAAAACACTAGCCGAGTAGGTAATTGAGTTTTGCAAAGCACTTCAAAGAGGTAAATCAAGCAGATCTTTGGATATTTTAATGGCCGGAAACGACAATAAACTGAACCGCCAATATAGTCCCAGCTGAACAATGCGTACTCATACCACGCGTTTACCCGGTACTTGCACTTGTGTGCATGAAGATTATTAATATACCAAAGGGGATACAATGTGACGACGTTCACAATACATATATAATCTGAATATAAAGAAAAGAAGATGTAAAAAAATAATATTTCACACGAAAAAAGTATTGAAAAGAAAATTGATTAGTTGCTGTATCTCGACATAAATATAAATTTTGATCAGCATGAATAACGTTACCACGTTCTATCACTGACGCATACACATATGTATATTGATTTATTGATTTACACGCCCAATGGGCTTTTACATATTTTAGAAATTACATTTAAGTGCAGCAGTGAAACATAAGTATGTAAGTTTGGTAAAAATAAAAGATAACATAAGAAAAGCTAAAAGATACAATAATAGGTAAAAATCAGGAAATGTACCAACATAGGTATATGGTACATAGAAAAATATTTTTAAAATTTACATATGAAAACATACACGCATACATATACATACATATAAGTTTATACATTATTAAAGAGATACACGAGAAAAAGAAATAGTAAATAAAGAAAAATATTAAGAAATTTTACATAAATTAATTTATAACCTTTTGAATACTTAACCTATATTTATATAAAGACAGACAAAATATATCAACTTCACCATACTCGTTACCTAACCGGTGTAGTCTAGGTATTGGTGAATTGTAATAATAATTGTGACTGCCAGGAGATTCAAAAAATAACGTTAGCTGCCGAATGTATATAAACAAATGAGTAATTTATATTATCATAATTATGAATAATAATAATACTCTAGCAGCTATTAAGCTGATGCGTGTATATCAAGTGTACATCGTTATTGAACATTATAAATTGATGTGTGCATCTAGGCGGTTTTTGAACATCTTATCTGAACTAACACCGATCACTCTCACGGGAGGTCCATTCCATTTCTCCATAACTCGGTTCGTCAGGAAGTTCTTCCTGGAGTTGGATGAGAAAGGAGGTAGTGTTTAGTTTCAATGAGTGACCTCTGAGATGGCGGTTTTCATTCATAGTGAACATTGATTTCAACTTATGTACATTATATTGCTCAGTTAAGATTTTGAACGTTCCAATCAAGTCGGCACGCTGCCTCCGCTCTTCCAGTGAACTTAACCATGCATACTTATGCATATATAATAAATAGAGTAAATATTGCGTTGCCTTCAACAATTTGAAAAAAAAAACAGAAGCGATATCCATGACGACACTAGTGTGAAAGAGTTATACATATTTCCATAGTCCATGTTTTTGTGTTCCTCGTTACGATAGCAACTACACTGGCTGTCAGTGTATCATAATTAAACAAACAAACAAACCATCATGGCGAGTCCCGTGGGACCAGGCAGAGGATAGAACGTCATGTCACCCTGTCTTCGCATACAGAGCTCGCCCCATACACGCCGATTATTCCGACTTTTGGTATGTCCATATTTATGTGTTTGTTAAATTTGGTTATGCCATGTCTTTCTTAGTCTTCTTCGTTTACAGCGTCATTGGCATCGTAAATCCTATTAGCCGTTCTTTCGCCGTCCATTCGCTCTACATGTCCAAACAGACGCGGCCCTCTTTTCTTGATTTTGTCGATAATGCTTGTCTCAGCTTTACACAATGCACGAATGTCGACATTTGTTCACGCATCAAACATAGTTTTACGACACATTCGCCTAAGAGATTGCATTTCGGCAGCATTCAGTCTGCTTTAATCCCTTTTTTTGCATTTCCATACCTCACTTCCATGCATAAAGGTCAGTACCAGGATTCAATCGTGAACAGTTAATTTTCCCTCGTAAATGTACTTAAAGTGTACTTAAAAAAATATTATCTACGTATTGTCTGCATAATCAATCAATTAGATTATATTTATGAATAAACGGATAATGTATTTGTTTTGTTTTAAGTGACAAAAGAATACAGGCATTTTTTAACCACCCACGAAGAAATTGTCATGCCTAGCATAATTTCCTATCCCGATAAAGGTCTATCAGGTAAGGAAGGCAATTACCCAAGAACCGGGTTGTGGTCCTGTGGCTAATGTCGCGGAATCAAGGATCAGAGGTCCGAGGTTCGAGCCCCGCTTTACTTTCCATTTTCTAACAGTCAGTTATTCAAAACTTGTTGAAAATGACCCCAGTAATTGAGATATTCGGGTAAATCATAAAGACGCAAATGCTTATTTTTTCTTTAAAAAAAAAAGTAAAATGCATTATCTTCGCGCTTGTAACGATTCAAGATTCTAATCAAACAAAAAAGTTTTTTCAATGCACTGTTCTGTTCTTATGTTTGGATTTAAAAACAATTGAATTTATTATTTAACCTTTAATGATTGATGAATAAAGAGTTAATTAATTAAGTGAACTACAAAAAACAGGCTCTCTGAACAATAAGATGCTTGGCAAAAAACAGGCCAAAGCGCTTTTGATAAATTTAACAACTGAGAAAAATACGTAGCTATTAAATATTCATAAATTAAAAAAGGTGTTATTATAAAAACGAAATTTGTTTTTTTTTTATCAAAAAATATATTCTATAATAACATACTGTATCTAATTTAGGTATACGAATGAATTATTACCTATTCAGTATTTAGCAGGAGTAAAATTATTTCTAAAAAAATGATCACATTTTTTATTAATTTACTAAATCTATATTCCTCCTATAAATTTGATAATTTAGAAGTTTAATATATTCAAGTGATATCATTAATAAATATGAAATGTATTTTCACTTAATAAATTCACCTTTTCGATGAAAAAGTAATGAAAATGCTTTCAAAGGGCATTCCAAACTAAATTCAAGTTTTAATTTACGGTAATCGATTTTTTTTATGAAATCATTAAACTCTCAATTAGCGTAAGTAAAAAGTTTATTAAAGATCATAAAAAATATATTGCTGCTCTTAAATTATTCGCTTGGCAAGAAGATATATTATCTACTCTACTTACAATTCTTTCAATAAGTTATATCATCATCAACATTTAATTTCCGGTTCCCAGTTGAAGCATATAGTATCCATAAACAACCTCTGTTTACTCTTATGTGTCATCTCGAGTCATGTCGGCGTCCCAGAGATCCACTGACCATAGCAATAAACAAAAAAATTGTACCGATAGTTTTAAATAAATTAATTAAAAACAATGGGGGTTTGAACTCAGCAATATTATGATGGGTGCATTATGAAATCACCTTCTTTGGAAGAGTAGCGTATTGTAATTATTATGGATAATTTACATAGCGCCGTTTTTGTAACTTAACGCCTCAAGGGCGCTTCACTTAAGTGATTCTATGAAATATTGAATTAAAAAAAATAATTGTTTATTCATATATTTATTTATACATTTTATCATATTATATACATTTTTTGTACACTTTGACGAGCTAACAAGGATATACCCCGTTTCAAGCTAGGCAATTTCATTTTAATAACTAATAATAATTTACAAGTTAATAGAAAGAACATAAAAACTTAATACGTACACATATATAAATATACATATATATATATATATATACATACACATGCATACACATATACATACATAAAAATATATATACATACATAAATACACCATATAATTTTTTTTCAATTTTTAAATAATTTATTGCCCAAAAAAATTATGTTCAAAACTCGTTTATTTATAGCGGCTCCAAGTTTAATTTACTTTGTCCCCATTTAGATATTTTCAATAAAAACATTTGTGACTTCGAAAAAGAACTTTTTGAAATACTGTAAAATAAAACATTTGTCAGTGTAAAAAGTTTATATTCCTTTAAATATGTTTATTTTATTAGATCTAAATTTTGAACTGGTCAACTATATTATGAAAATCCCTGTCCTCCAATCCTCCACTCTATTTCCTCATCCCTTAACCTTCTTACGGGCTCTTTTTTTTTCTCATGTCTTATATAATATATTATTTTTCTCTTTACTGTGTAACAAGTTCTCTCATTATATTTGTGAAAAACTTTAACTGGATGGATGTTCTAATTTTTATATTCTTATAATATAACATCTGTTGTTTTTCCCTAATAAATGAAAATAAAAATAAAAATACATACGCACACACACATACATATGCCCATGCGCATACAAATACATACCAACATATAAAGTGCCAAATTTAATTGATATATGCGAAACTTCGTGATTGCCTTTTGTATTTTATTAATTATTCTTTATTTTTATTTTCAACATTCAGTAAAAATAATTTGACAATTTAAGTGAAGCATTTTTTAAATAAATCAGTAATATTTTAAACAATTTTTTTTGATTTATTTTTTTAAAATTAAAGAGATCCGATGGGTTTTATGTTTTTTATCGAAATATTACTTCACTCTTGCAATTTCGCACTTCTGCTGGGGAGCATTCCATTCCCATGTAGCTGATCTAAGCGTAAATGTGTTTTAAACAGCGCTGTGAAGTGATTTATACATAACTCAAAAGAGTTTGTTTTCCACCCTCTGTCGTGCCGTAGCCAGTGTTATTACAGAAGTAGTGGAGTGATATAACTAAACTTAGAGATTCCAAAAATAAGTCTTGATGCGGTGATATCACAGCTTGGTCATTCTTTTTGCGCAATACGGTGATCTCGTTATTAACCCAGGTTCTTAGACACCCTCTTGTTCCCACACCTTGGTCGTTAACTAGTGTAAAGGGTCGACAATCTAAGTGATAATCTAATCAATAATAAAAATATTATACCAAATATTAAAACATTTAAATCTATGTATATCAATATTTAAATGCATTGTAAAAATGATAAAATTGCATAACTATAACAATAGTAACAAATAAATACACATAAGTAGCCAAAAACATTGACGAAATACAAACATCAATATAAAAAAGAAAAACATTTTTGAACATAGAGAAACGTTTCAGAAATATATTGGGAGAGAAAAAAAGAAATCAGGCTCGTAACAATCAAGATCTGAACCAAATATATCAGCCTATCCTCATACTGATTACCATATCTGTGGAGCCTAAAGATAGACGAGTGCATGTGATAGTTGGTCTTAGAACTTGCAGAGTAAAAAGGGGATCTGTGGCGGGTATGTCGACCAGGTACACGGAAACACACCAGCTCCATCAAATCTAGACAGTCAATGAATGAATTGACCACTTTGTTTTTCCAAAGAAAACAATTGATTATGATTAAATAAAGCAGCTGGAATATGAAGTATAAAAATAATTTATTTTAGATATTTCTTCTGGACGCGCTTAAGTGAATCAGAATGTACACTGTAATGGGGCGACCGGACTGGATAAATATATTCTAAACGACTTCTAACCATGAAGCAACAAAGTGACTTGATTGGTGTGATATTTTTAAATTTACTAGTAACCTTGCAAATAAATCCCAACATACTTAGCGCTCCATTTGAGATCTTGTCAATGTATCCAATAATCTTAAACATGCATCTAAGTTGTTATGAGAATTGGAGCTGAAATTTGTTTAAAAATTTAGTACAAATAACAGATTTGTATAAAAAGGGCTCGTTTTTGTGCAAGTGGGTACTCGTATATCTTCCGTATCCTATGTTGCGATCGGATGAACCTACCCACTGGCACTGCTCACACGACCACACGAGGGACCTCGGGGGAAAGAAAGTTGGCGAATCGAAAAATGAATAAAATATTCGTATTTATGTAGTTCGTTCCACATAATTTAGGAGTCAGATTCAACTAGTTTCTTACCATACTAAATACCATGAAATTGAGTTTCCACTGAACGTTTTTCACTTAAACGTACCCCCGTTTCTCGTATGTCGCAATAAATTTCATATTATATGGTACATAAAACGATTTAATCTCTTTGAAAATTTACCTCGAAAAACCTCAAGGGAAATGAGGAAAAAAATACAGTTTTTGTGACATGTGGCTATCATATGGTACAGCGGTTCCCGACCTTTTTGAGGCTATTACACATAATTTGGGTTATTAAATGTACGTATAGATAATGCTCTTATTAAAAGTCAATATAGAAACAATGCAAAGAGATAGTTAACTTTAAAAAATAAGACATAAACAACCAATTACAAATTGGACAAATAAAATAACATCGTCAGTTCCATACACTGTTGTCTTCTATGTACGCATTGGATTACCATAATAAGACAAAAAATATTAAATCTACTGTACATATTACATAAACACCACATTTTACACACATTACTCCATAAGCCACACTCCACATTCCATATTCACAACAATGGAGACACTAATACGAGTACAAATAAAGTCACATATTCTCGTTACATTTTGTTGTCCTGTTCAGAAAATTGTATTATGTAATATAATGTTGTGTACGTAATTGAGGTTTTGATAAGTTTACATATTTTTTTGTAATAATGTCATTGTGTCATTGTAATAATGGCAGAGGTGCGAGGCTGTGAAAGTGAAGTGATGTTTCGGAAAAAACTTAAAACCTACTTGTTCTCTAAATCATTTGAATAAATCCGTAGCATGTGACAACAAAATAAATTTATTATATAAATAAAACACGAGTGATACTTAAATCCACAAATTTGGAATATCCAGTGACCGGTTTCATCGCTTTCGCGACATCTTCGAGACTGGTATCTTTATTAAAGAGTTAAATGTATTTATACAAAACAGAGGTAAGGATAGATAATTCAAAGTTATATGTAAGTAAATTAAATAAAGTTATTTTTATCTTAAGGGTCATTGTCAAAAAAAATTCTTTGGGTTAACTAATGAGTTGATATAATGCTGTTTTAATGAGTTTAAGTATTTTATTTTATTTTTGGTGTCCCATCCTTCGTGAGTGTGGTTTTGTAAATAATGATTAAAATAGCATTATATCAACTCATTAGTTAACCTATGAACTTCCATCAAGAATTTTCACTTACAAACTTAAATGTTTTAGAAAATAAATTGTTTTAATTAAATTACAAATTTAAAAGCTTCAATTAAATTAATTTAACAATATAATCATTATGTTAAGCGCCCTTGAGGTATTTTATTACGAAAATGGCGCTGTATAAGTTATCCATAATAATAATAATAAAAAATGTATTATATCAAAATAACACTGCGTGCACAGCAATAAATATAAATCGATAATTAGCATTTTTCTGAAGTACGCTATTTATGTGAGTTTTTAATTTATTTCTCAAAGCTAATGTACATGAATATCGGAGCAACAGAGAGCAGCCATCACCTCGAAAACACTTGTCCAGAGTTCTGGTTCTATTTCACGCCCATAACTGGATTCTTCATCCGTCTGAACACATAGAGTATAGAAAAGGTACTCTAAAACAATATTCTGAGTAAGTAAATTCGTTTTTAGTGAAATTATTAGATCCTAGATTTCCTGGAAACGGCATCGTCAGAAATAAAGCTCCTACAGGGCTTCAGATTACATAAAGCCCCCGAATCACCGCGATCCTATTTTATTTAGGATGGGAATATTTCAATCGAAGCCCGCCTGCGATATATTTCTCTAGAGATGCAATCCGTCACAAATCCTTCGGGATGAAGGAATAAGGTACAAGTATGATAAATACTACGAGGCTTTATAAATTTGTTCATTGCCGTGCTCGATATTGCAATAATTTCTTTGGGATCTTGTTGGTTCAAACACTGAAGTACTTTTTGAAAATGTTTCTTGTGACGTTAATAGTACCGCGACCACAGTCACAAAAATATTATGATGGCCATGTGGTTTTACATAAATATGTATAATCAACCCTCCTATAACGTGATTAATTCGTCCCATTTTGCATTACATGCATAGAGGAAAAAGGGACACTTGATAACCGCTTCAGTTTTTTTGTTGTACCTTTTCTCATTCTGTGATTGTAGTGATTTTTTGCAACTAAATAGGTGGCAAATATATTACAAAATGTGAATAACTGTTTTTATAAAAAAACTTATTAAACAAACAAGGTTGTGGTCCCGTGGCTAGTGTTGCGGACACACGGGTCAGAGGTGCTAGGTTCGAACCCCACTCTACTCCAACTTGGTTTCCATTTTCTAATAGTGAGTTATTTACAACACATAGAAAATGACCGAAGAAATTGAAGTATTTGGGTAAATTATAAGTAAGTTGAAATTTATTTTTCTTTAAAAAATAGAAAAAAAGTCCGGCAAGGGAAAAAGGATCAATTTCCCTACAGTTAGGGTGAGTTGTTCCCCCCACGAGAGTGATTTGTTCCCTAAATACTGTTGTGGAAAATTTCATTAGACAAACCATGAAAGTCATAAATAAAGCTCTATTTTATGAAACAAAAGAAAAAAAATACCAAATAAAATGATTTTTTTGGGCTCTCTTATCCACTACTGCTTGTTTTTTATATTTTATATTTTGGAGATCAACCAATAAGTGGAAACTATTATAATTATGATCAGTTTTAATGATAAAAAAAAAGAATAAAAAAAACATTATTTAAATTAAACACAGATACAAAAAATATTTCAATACCTATTTCGGGAACTAGTATCCCACAGTAAAAGGGATCAAGTAACCCTATTACTTGTCAAGTAAATTTTTTGCACATTAAACCATAACTACAAACAAGATTGAGCATTTGCTAACAAAAAAATAAATCTGAAACATAGATTTAATGAATACAGCAATCACTCACCTTTACGAAAAAGATGATACCGAAGTTAAAAGATTGAGAAAAATCGTTTCAAAATTGTCAAAAATAGTTCAGTCAGACGTGTTCCTAACTCAATTGATTTTGACAGCTCTGAATGAACTCTGACTTCTATGGTAAATGTCATGTAGCCAGTGTTGCCAACATGGGAAGAAAATTTAAATAAAGTTAAGAAATATTGCTAGGTCAACAAGTCTCCCGAGGGATCAAGTGTCCATCTTTTCACCCATATAAAAAAATATTTCTCGAAGTTTTGAAGAATACATTTAATAAATGTATATAAACATAAAACAAACGGAAATGACTTTTTGTCAAACAAACAAACCATCACGCCGTTTCCCCGTAAGGGGTAGGCAGAGAGAATAGAACGCCATATCACTCTGTTTTTGCATATATCCTTCGCTTCATCTACATTCATACATCTTCTCATGCACGCACGTCGATTATTCCTATTCTTGACATGTCAATCATCAAGTATTTGATGAACTTGATCGTGACATGTCTTCCTCGTTTTCTGCATCTATCAACATTAGCATCGTAGATCCTTTTAGCCGTTCTTTCGCTGTCCATTCGCTCTAAATGTCCAAACCAACGCAGCACCCCTTTCTTGATTCTGTCGATAATGCATGTCTCAGCCTTAAACAGTTCACACATCTCGACATTTGTGCAATTGGAAAATAATAATAGAAGTAGGTTAAATGCTGTCGAAATGCGATCCCTCAGATGAATGTGTAGTAAAACAAAATATGATAGGTGCACAAATTACTTTTTGTAATTTTACATGTTTGAGTGTAGGTTTATTAAATATGGAACGTAGTTCATATTATGTAGAATTCTAAAAATAATATTTGAAACGAAAAACCTCATTTCATACATATAACATGTTTTTCATTCATAATTGTCATATGTTTTTCATTTAACCCTTTTTTTCTAATAGGTCGAAAATCCTATTCACTTTCCGAATTTCTATCATGATTTTCGAAAGAAGTTTTATTCTTTGATTCCAAAACCTCTTTATATGGAGCAAAAGATAAACTTTTCAAGTCGTTTATGTAGCTGGAATGTCTTGTACTAAAAACGCGTTTTATGGAAATCGCGTTATAGGAGGGTTGACTGTAAGTTGTATATAATGCCGTGCGGTCGGTCATCGAGGAAAGGGTCAAAGAGTAGACTCAAAAGAGTGGAATTACCAGATATAAGAATCAGAATAACCATATTTACATCAAAGGAACATGAAAATTTATTGAGAAGTTTGGCTGGAAAATATCGAAAGTCAAAACAAAATAATGTATTTGGAAAACAATAGGTAATATTTAAGAAATAACGTAATTATAAAAGTGCAAAATGAGTTTATGATATTTGTGTCGTTAGCATTCTTTTCTGTCGTTCGCGAATGCGGATCGCATAACAGCGTCTATCATCGTTTCACAGTCAACTCCTTAAAGCACATAAATGGTACATGGATATATATTATACTGCAAGATAAACGCTGTTTTGTAATTTATTTATTACGATACATACGCCAGTTTGACAATCGTATAGCTACGACTGCGACACGGCAATTGTTTAATAATATACTTTATTTTTCTGAAATAAATGATTAAAATGCGCTGTCATAGTTAAACATCGTAGTTTTGTTATCGAAAAATCCTATTTAACCTTAAAATGTATAGTGCAAGTAAAGGTAAGGGAGAGAATTTACGTTGAAACTTTGGAGCAATAACCTTATAGAGTCGCCTATACGGAGAACAACCACTGTATGATTATTGACCGCGAAGTTAGCTAAAGACTACAGAAATACAATGGGCCGTAGATACCAGTGGCGAACGGTGATTTTATTAACACGTAAGCTTTAAAAAAATATCATTTATTTGTATAGGTACATAATAAAATGTAAGTTGTATAAACTATAAATGGCTTTTTTTTTATGTGGTTCTGTGTGATACAACAACTCTTATCTATAAAATCAACTCAAACGACGTAATTTCGTGATGTATTATATTGTGTATATTAACTATATATAACTTATATAAAAGTTTACAAAAAATAACACAATGAATTCAGCCAGTATGGGGTATTCTCATTACGGTTGAAATATCATCTGGCCGATTAGTGTTAGAAATGAATAATGCTAAAAACGGCAGCGTCGAGCGCCACATGTGTTGCAAGAACATGTCAAAAGTATCACCTCAAAGAAAAATAGTCCCTAAACTTTCCCTTACTATCCTAAAATCACCCGCGCGTTACGGTGCTGTGTAGTCACGACACATCAAGAAAATAAGAGATTTAAAAAATGGAAAATAGAATATTTATAGGGGATGGCTTTAATTAACTATAATTTAATTCAAAGATGATAATATTTCAAATCTAACTGCTGAAAACATGAAAAAACCATTAGGTATCGCTAACGACTCGGGCGAAACGTGTACCCGCGCTTACTTCCCGAGAGCTACTAAGTAGCTAGTACTGGACTACGTGAGTGTAGTGGACGTGTAACGCCAGGTGTTATTGGAATACTGTGAGTATAATTTTGATAATATTTGTAATTTATCCGCGATTTCCAATAAATTGCTTTTTTTGTGCCTAATAAGTACTTATTATTTAATAACAAATTATTTCAGTCGATACGTAAATGTGTAATGGAGGAATACTGAAAATATGCACCA
This sequence comes from Micrasema longulum, assembly GCF_059751315.1. Taxonomy (NCBI): domain Eukaryota; kingdom Metazoa; phylum Arthropoda; class Insecta; order Trichoptera; family Brachycentridae; genus Micrasema; species Micrasema longulum. The sequence goes on along the minus strand of NW_028277853.1, from coordinate 744,856 downwards.
AATATTTATTATATTTATAAAGATATTATAGTCATTAGACGCAATGTGTACTAGCTATACATTACCGGTGAGGGACGGTTGAGGAAAAAAAATTAAATACTGTTTTCCAAAACGAAAATCTTCAAAGAATTTGTATAATCTGCAAGTTTACTATAGGAGAAAAACCCCGACACTGGGGGTTAACATTTTCAAAATATGGTACACTTATTTGTATGAAGAAATAAGCTGGAGTAATAGGCTAGTTCTTTGGCTCATTACTGGCGCTGGGCGCGCTTTATTAATATTTGGAGAAAAATACAAATGGTGGCAATGATTTATAAGGAATAGTAATAATAAATAAAATGGTAGGCTGCGCATAATCGCTTCTATGCACGGTTCGCCCCTGGTAGGTACTTTGGTTAAGAACTGCAAGACGCAAACCAAAACCGTCCGTTACACGTAAACTTAAAACCAAACTAAAACCAAACCAAAAATTTAGAACGCTTTTGTTCTATGAATTAGAGCTTAAAGGCTTCTCTAGAGAATTATTACTCTGAGGTTAAGACACACTTTGTCACAGAGTAAAATAAGTTTATGAACGGGTGCTGCTAAGAGCAAGTTATTTGATTTATTATCGTCTTAGATTTTGTTTATTTTTTATTTTTTTTAAATATTTCAAATAGGCAGAGAGCCTTTTCGAAGAGAATATGGTCCGGGTATTTATTTACATAGTGTGTGACTATGCAATTAATTTCAAATGGAATAAAATATTCAATAGAATCATTTTGTCGAGGGCCATTAAAGTATTGTATTATGCATGTTTATGTTTATGTGTGTGTGTGTGAATGTTTATATACATACACGTATGTTGGCGCATGCAGGAACAATGTACAATCATATATTAAACTATCGTCAATATTTACATTTCAATAACTATGAAGAAGCTACAGTACGTCACAAAATCGATACTTTACAATCTAGAAGAATCATCAATGATACCGTTTTACAAAATGTGTAATAACAACTTAGATTGCCCTCAACTGCTTGAGAAAATTAAAATTCGTATCCCTCAACGTACAACTCGGCTGCAACAATTATTTCATGTTGATATTTTAAGCACGAATAATTACAAGAATGCATCTTTGCCCAGAATTGTAAATAATTTTAACACGTTTTTTGCTGAAATAGAAATATATTTCCCCACTTTAAACAAATTTAAATTTAATCTAACTGTACCTACTTAATATTTTATTTTTTTGTACACTTTTATATTGTAATTATTTTTTCTTGTTTGAAAGAAGAAAGAAGGGACGATTGATAGCTCCGTATGGATCCGCCGGCGAAAGGATTTTTAAGTCCGAGTAAACAAAAAACGTTTATTTTTTATTTTTTTTATTATTTCATTATTATTGTAATATTTTATTTATTTTTTAGGTGTGGAATAATGCGGAGTGGCTATTTCAATATACGCTTGTTATCTTCTTTTTTTGACATTGTATTTAGTAATGAATAGAAAACTATAATTGGCCTAAAATTTTGGTTTATTTGAAAATATCGTTTCTTGTTGTAAAGGCTGTTGTTTTCTTTTAACAAATAAAATAAATTAAAAAAAAAATGGTTTTTAGCTATTAATCCCAGACCAAGCAGAAAACGTTTCCTCTTTTTTTGATGTGGTGTTCGTTTCGTTTTCTTCATGTGTCCTTTCGTCTTATGTATTTTTTTTGTAAAAAAATGTAATTCATTAAATATGTTAAAACAAAAAAAAATAGGTAATATTAAGTGATGTATTTCAAATTATATTAAAAACCCGATATTCGCGAGGAATTTTGTAAAATTATTATTTTAGAAAAGTGTCATTGCAAAAGATGCAAACTTAATTGAAACGGAGCGCAAATATTACCACAAGGATTCACGATAAACGCCAAATGAAGAAGTAAAACTCAAAGTAGAAACATTTATGATAAGTTGACAAAACGCAAACACAGAATGTAGTGCGATGCGATCCGCGACAGTTGAAGGAGTAGGATGGCATCAGCCACAGTGCTACAGTACACAGTACACAGTACGAGTAACGTTATTACATTTTCAGCGCAGCGGAAACGGAGGCGGGGGCGGCGTGCAGTTATTCAACACGATTTTTTCCAGCAGCTAGAGACTGAGACGTTACTCAAACGGATGTTTCCTCGTTCATTCGGTCGGCTGGCCACGGTCTCGGAAATATAATCCTTCATCTTCCGCCGACTCTTCTCTTGCTTCCGCGGCCGCACAAAGTGGAATAAAAAATGCATTAAATAAATTATGCGCCGATTCGGGAGCACCGCCGCAGGTACCCGGGACCGGCTCATCCCTCCACGGGGGTGTGCGGCGGTGGCCAGTGTATATTTGAATATTCAAAATGTTCGTAGCCGTTGAGCTGGGATTAATATTCTCGGGAGTAATCCCCCAGAAGTACACGAGTTTCCGATGTGAGCACTCGAGATGCACTTCATCGTCTTAAGAAAGTATAGTCATACAAGACAGAGAAAAGTTGTTTTATATATACGAAGTTAGAGTACGCAGTCGGCTTTCGCAGGATCTAACTTTCTTTTGAGAAAGAGTTGAGATTTTATTATAATTACCAGTGATATATTATATTTACGAAGTTATTTCACTGTCATTATTTTGTTAATATAGAGGCTATAAACGGAGTGAAATCTATCAACAAGCACAGCAGCAAAAATCACGTTTGAATAATGTAATAACATTTATAAAAACAAATTTTATTTTAGATGTTTGTAGCACTAACTTTGTTAATCATTGTTGTATAAAATATTTTTGAGAAATAAAATTACATCATTTTGTGAAACACTTTATTCGTTTACACAACCGACAGGTTTCGGAAACAACACGTTGCACTCTACAGGATTATTCAACAACTAAACATACATACTATATAAAAGAAACGAAACAAATTATGTATATTTATCTGTGTGGACTTAAGTATAAATATGTATTATTTTACATATTTTTTTCAGACACCATAAGTATATATTAAATCATGTAAATAAATGCCTCGACACGGGTTGTGCCCAGTGAGGTATTCATATAAGAAAAAAAAAGAATTACATAAAACGTGAAATAAAAAATAAATAAATTAGTGGGTGTCAATAAAAATAGGGAAGGGGGTAATTGTGTTTAAGGTAGAGTTAGACTTTTTAATCATTTTTTTTATATATTTTTTATAAAGTCTAACGCTACTTTAAACACAATGAGGAACTTCAACCCTACGAGAAATAGAATACAAAAAATGTAGTCTTGCGCGCGGTAAAAATTAGGGCACTAATTTGTACGGCAAAGTTTCTTGAAAACGACGTACGAAAAAAAAAACAATAAAAATGCACTACTTTGAACGACGTCACAGGTTCATATAAACCAACCAATGATATGAGAGCTGAGAAGGATACCCGGTTTGCTTACCGTAAACAAAAAAAACGAAAGCACTGACAGAAATTAACCTATGATATCACACACGGAGTTATTTCAGAAATACAAAATCATAGCGCTGATGGTACGATATATTGTAATAAAAATGTTTTTTTTTGGCTTAGTCCAATAGTTTTTAACAATTTAAAAAAATACGCTGAACTTCTTCATTACCTCCTCCCCTATCCTTGTCGACACCCACTAATTCGTTCACTGTTTCTTTTTCATATATTATAAATAAATATTTGGATAATTTATAAAGCGCCATTTTTGTGAAAATCACCTCAAGGACGCTTAATGTTTAGTTGTTAAATAACCCCGAAGAAAGCAACGTATTGTTGCCGAAACTAGTCGGTTGTGTAAACGAATAAAGTGATTCATAAAACAAAGTTACTTTTTTATTTAAAAACTAAAATGTAAAAAAAAAGTCCATAAAATATAATAGCAAAAACCTTAAAACCGCAGTCCTAGAATATGTCACAAAAGTAATTACGATATTACTTAAACAAACATGCACCGTAGACATAAATCAAAGGAAATGAATTAAGTACTCGATGAGAATTATATGAAATGCAATCTTGATAAATACGTTTACGAGAACTCGGTAACGCTATTGGCTATGGGTACGTACGTTCCACGGAAGCTTTCTGAAGTATCGCCATTCAATTAAAATATATGAAACCCATAATGGGTATAAGGGCATAAATCGAACCTCACAGAGAGAAGGGCGGGAGAAGCGCTGAGTTCCGACTAGTTCCGACCAACAGGAGGTACACGGTAAAACTTTCGGGGGATTGATGGCATGTGTAGACTGGAAATCTAATTATTGATTCCGTAGGGTGGGGTGAAATAATATTCACATCACAAAGGTAAGTAGATACGTACATAATATTTAATACTTTCATAGTACTAAACTATAAACAAACGATAACGTAAATATGACAACAACAACAACAACAATCCATCACGCCGTTTCATCAGAGAGGATAGAACGCCACATCACTCTATCTTTGCATACGGATCTCGCTTCCTCTACACTCATACATCTTCTCACGCACGCGCGCCGATTATTCCGACTTTTGACGTGTCCATCTTCAAGTATTTGTTGGATTTGGTCATGCCATGTCTTTCTCGGTCTTCCTCTATTTCTGCATCCATCAACATTCGCATTGTAAATATTTTAAGCCGTTTTTTTGCTGTCAATTCGTCATCAATTCAAATGTACAAACCAGCGCAGAGCTCTTTTCTTGATTTTGTCGATAGTGCTTGTCTCAGCCTTACATAATGTACGGATCTCAACATTTGTGCATCTATCGTACATAGTTTTACCACCCGTTTGCCTGAGAGATCGTATTTCGAGAGCATTCAGCCTACTTTCATCAGTACGTACACCCTACGTACATCAGGGTCGGGACTAGGACTCCGTTGTGAACTGCTAATTTTGCCTCTTGTGACACACATTTATTTGCCAAGGTTGATTTAAGTGCGCCGTTCAATTTGTTCCCGGCACTCACTCTCCTTTTAATAAATCCAGCCAACTGTAAATACCTAGACATCCATATCCTCTCAAAAGTGTTCTGCGTCACTCTTGAAATACCCATCAACAAAATAATAATTGTAAATACATATTTGACCCTGAAGTTGATGGATAAAAAGCTCCGTAAGTAGTAGAGAACTGTTATGTAAAATATTGCGGAGATGTCCCGATTCGGGAAGCGCTGGCGCCGGGTCGGAACTTTTACATGCCGGAAGTAAATTTACCCCGATACATTTATAACAAATGTTTACAGAGTCCCCCGCCTTCTATTAAACTTCTGCTAGCGGTGGCAATGGCTGCTTGATACGTCTTTAGAGGTATAACTTTTGAGTGTAACATTGGCGCTGGCTCAGGCGGGGTTACAATATTACGGACTGCAGTTTTTACATGAATAATCTATGAATTCTCCTTTGCTGAAAATCTGGACTTTTTAAATTTATTTTTATTTTTATACGGGAGTTGCTTTATTATTTACCTTGCTTATAATATACAAGGTTTATATTTCAAAGAGTGGATTTTTCTGCAATGAAATATCTTAAAATTTATCTAAACTATTGGGATCAGGAGGTATATATTAATGTGGGCTAATCAGGAACTTCTCAGCATTTGCTCACGTGGAGAGGGAACCACTTAAAACTCTTCAGGAGAAGCCGGCCTGTTGGCAGCAGTCTGGACAGAAAATCTGGACTGCGTGTGCGGATTGGGCATGCAAACAGTTGAACACATTCTTTGGAGATGTTCTATTCTTTTTTTTAAGCCAATCAACAGGCTTAAGCAAACCCTAATAGTTGGGCATTAATGAGTAATACTTAATCTAAACATTCCTTAAATCTATTTAAATTAACAAAGTGTATAATTAACAAAAGGTATGTAGATAGCATAATCTAGGCGGAAATGGTAAGTGTGACATCGCGAGCTGGGAGAGACAACACCGCTTGCTTCTTAAATGCCGGCTCTTGCTGTAGGAACACATCGACAGTACCGTTTGGTGAGATTTCGTTCACTGTTCTGAGAGGCTTTTATGTCCCGGATAATTACCTTAGACAGCGTCAGCATAGACTGTTTCACATAAGAATATACAAAACCAAACTGTCAATAGTTATGCCTGTTGGAAAGGCTATATCTATGTTGAACAATATTACTTTGGACACTGACATTTTTCACGTCTCTGAAGGAGTTTTTCGTTACAAACTTCTCTTACTTATTTAACATATTATTTTCTGGATATTATGAAAACCTATATGTTATTTTTATATATACCTAATTTTATATTTTAATTTTAATTATATCTATAAGTATGAATTAAGATATTATATTTTGTAATGTACATATACATATGAATAAATAAAATTGAAAATTAAAAATGCCTTCCGAGGAATGAAAATGCTCATTGTTTTTTGGTTCCAACGGGATTTTATTCGGATGATCTTCATAACGGCAATGCAGAACCGAACTCAAGTTATTTATTGTTTATTTCCGTAAAAGAGAAGAGAGTTTATCTACTAATACACTTTTGGTCTCAATACTTTTAAATTATTTGGCCGGTGGAGGAGTCTCGGGTCTTAAGGTTTACTAACAAGTTGATGAACTAACACACCCTATCACCGTCAGAATTGGGAAAATTACATTGAGGGTGACAGACAAATTGACTGTTTATACTTAGGTTGCTCTGAAGGTGATATTAACATTGTAAAATTTACCCATCAATACAGCTTGCCTACCACACACCGCACACCGCATCGGAGGACATAAGTCTCCTTGGCGGTGCCCACATACATGGAAAAGTTTCTCGTTGCCGAACGAGAAAAGCTGCCCGAAGGAGTTTTCTGAAATCTGGTAGCCTTAGCATCTTTTTGCTGAAAGAAAGTCATCCAGAAGTACAAATTATTATGTACTTTATTGGATTGAGAAAAGAGGGAAATGTATTTTTCACGGACTGGGATTAAATTGATTAGACATGATCAATTCGCAGAAATGATTGCAATACTTTTCAAAAGTCTTGAAGTTCTTTTTGGAAGTAACCAGATCTGTATATTCGATAGGACCTACCGTTTATTACAGGTAAAAAAAATGTTTTTGCAATGCGCGGATCTGAAAAGATGCCAGAATTTCTTTAAAACGGATCCGGTGCAGTTTTTATTTGACGGAATGGAGGAAAAGATGCACGCGCTGAAAAATAATTGTTAGCTACAAATGATTTCTACTAATTGAAAAAATACATATTTGTTGAAATCGGTACATGATTACAACACCGGGTTTACTAGTATGGAAGGGCTAGCTGTTCCTAGATATTGGAATAAATATGGCAAAAGGACACTGCAGTACAGTATCCCTAAAATATTTAACATGTTACCTAACAATATTGAAAATACTGAGTTAAATACAGGAGTGAGACGTATGCTCAAATTACGGCTAATCGAAAAAAGTTTTTTGTATTGATGATAATTTTTAATTTTTAATAATGTAATAAAATATGGTATGTTTTTTTAAGTAAAGTTAATTATTAATGTAGGTTAAGTAGGAATAATCGAAGCAATATATGAACCTGCTGACGAATTGTATGTATACAATTCAGCAGACTTTATTTTAAAAAAAAAACAGAAGAGACGTTAAAGTTAATTAAAAATTAAAGCTTGAAATAACTTGAGTTGTGATGTGAATGGCCGTTTGAGCGTTGTGTTGGTTCTATGGCTCTGTCTATCAAAGACTTTCACCTCAGTACGAATAGTCGTGTATTGGTCTTGAGAAGTCTCTCATTTCTTAGTAAGATGGGGTGGTACTTATAGAAGTTTGTATTGAAGCCTCGAGGAAACTTCGCGGGGTAGTACAATCAGCAAGAATAGGTAGTTGGAGGACTGGGTACTAAGTGTGCAGTGACAGTGTGGTTGGAGTAATTAGCAGAATGCTTGGCATTGCAAACTGGATCTCTCTCTTCCACATCTTAAATCGCGAGAGAACAGTATACGAGAACATAACCTGCACCAATAATTACAAGGGATTTACATAACTTCCATAACATGGTAGAATGTTCAACGTGCAGAAATTTAATTTCAATTGTACTGGGTACATTTCTATTGTTATTGTGTAGGTACGTTAACGTTATTCGTAATTGCAATAAATTATACGAAATATTAACTTGAAGAGAACCCTTATACATACGAGTATTTTACGGTACTGAAGTAGTTAAACAAATTACGATTTTAAATTATATTAAAAATACTGCATTGAGAATAAAAAAAAATATTTTTAAAATTTGGACTTATCAAAAATATTTAAAAAAATCAATATTTCAAGAAAAATATTACCGAATAGCTCATATACCATAGTGCTTTTTATGAAATATTGATGTAACCTTCTCTTTTACCGCCGTTTTATATATCGTGGGTATACTGGCAAAAAAAGTTAACTCGAAAATATGCGGATTTTACTTGATGATGCAGTTTTGTAAAGTTTTTAACGCTCTACAAACTGGCAAAATACACTAAGTCATATTGAATTTCATATATCTGTAGTTTTATAAATAAATTTAAGGATAAGTCGTATACCCGGTATTTTATTCAGGCTAAAAGCTTTAAATAATTTAATATTTATTTAATATAAAATTCAGAAACGGAAAAATTAAAAACATGTTCTTAAATGTGCCCTCAACATCTAACTATTTTTAAATAATATATAAAAGAGTAAAATTGGAACAAAAATAAAATGTTTGATTTCTCAAAACAGGGATTTGAGAGTTAAAGCTTTTTGCCAGTATACCCACGATATTTCCCTACGGTTTTTATATCATTTAGTTTTTTGTATTGCATATTTATTCTAAATTTATGTAATTGGTCCTTACAATTACCCTTTTTATATAAAACCTGCTGACGCTGCATCGGCCCTTCGGTTAAGCAAGTTTTTCTTTTAATTTTTATTTGCATGTTTGTGTCTCAATAAATCTTAGTAGGTACTACAAAATAAACATATTGATTGGTACTATTCAATTTGTGAAAATTACTCTAAGAATTTATAGGATAATTACTTTTTCTAGACATAATATAATACTCGTTCAGCTGTGAAGTGGTTAGTGCGTTAGGTAACCTTGGAAAAGATCCCGGATTAGATTTCACCCAAGCAAGTATCATTCATTATTATTTTTATTGTTGTACTTAGAATCTTAATGTAGGGCTTAAAAAGGCATATAAATTATTTATAAACTGTTTAACACATATGTTTAAAAGTTAAAAATGAATTCTGATTTTTTATACTTCATAAATGATGGCACTATTTGCAAATCCGGCAAAATCCATCTTTCTTTATTTTGAGCAAATCACAAAAAACTGATACAATTCTTAACATTAACTTTTTTAAACTTAAATTTTTTATTGTAATCAGTCAACATTTTATACGTAAACAGTGATGAATTTAGCATGATTAAGCCAAGAAACAGTAGTGAAATAATAAATTTTATTTTATACATTCCTACTTTGCAATACTCAAGTAGAGGTTGCCATGTTTGCAACAAACCCAATAATTTAAAAGTCAAGTTTTTTTTACAAATAAAGCCGTATTTTAAAACTGACAATGTTATAATTATTGTAAAAAATATATATTTTAAATATGTTTCAATTAATATCTCAATTTTTTTAAATTTTGCCGGGTTTGCAAGTAGTACTCTTAAATGATTCTTCTCATATCATAATATTTTTTCCTGCATTATATAAAATTGAATTTTGTAACTTTTTTCATGATATAATTTATAACACAGGTGATTTTTCTGACCTGGCATCTGAAGCGTAAGACTGATCATCTTACCTCCATGTAACATCCAATCGAGACACAAAGCCATTTGCATACCATTGGTGCGAATAAGAGAAATATTATGATAAACATAACATTAAAACTTACATGAAGATAACTAAGCATTCCATAATAATTTTATAAGGGTGACAGTGTTCTGAGGTTAAGGATTTATTAGTAAGGGGAAGTGCGAAGGGGAGGAATGAAAATGAGGGAATTATGAGTGCTGGGTGTAGCGTAATAAATATGTAAGTATACTCGAATCATATACGAGACGTTTGCGATTTATTACATCTAAAGGAGTTTCATACATCTGCGTTTATTTTAGATTATTTAAGATTAACTGTAATGAGTGAAGATGCAAGGGGGTGCTCGACTGGATGTTATTATATATATATTTTATTTATTTTTTTTTGTTTATTTTTCCATACTGTTAAATATTATGCATGTATTAAATTACATATTTTATACATTATATTTATTAAACATTAGAAGAGAAAAAGAGAAAAAATACATATTCTAAAAATAAACATAGCCTTAAATTTGGAAAAAATGCCCTCAAAGACTTAAACGTCTGAGCGTAGGCCATTCGTTTTTTATTGTTTTTGGTGAATTTTTTGGTATACAAACACAAATATGACAATGCCATTAAAAATCATACAGAAATAACAGGAAAATGACATAAACAATGTAATTAAGACATCAAAGTTTAGAATATGCTGTTGTACGACTCTTTCACAATAGGTGTATATCTGTATTTTCCATGCTGATCCAAGTCCTCAAAGCCGCTTTAAACTTTGGAAGGGATTCTATATTTTGTATCTCCTTGGGTAGGAGATTAAAAGATCTTGGACCAACATGGATATGTATATGACCGAAATCAGCAATAATAATTTATTTATACGTTTTGAAAAAAATGTGAATTCAAATTACGAGCTCACGAAATTAATGTAAAATGTTGAATAATGTAACTGTTATTTTTTTTTACGATATCATCATTTTTAATTTGAATGATTTATTTTCTATGGTAAATATTTTCTTCTACTTAATAATATTCGTAATAGGACCTAAGGAATTTTGATACTTGATCAACCAATCAGTATAAAAAACAGACGTTAATTTGTTATTTTAATTTATTTAGAATTTTTTATTGGTATTTAATAAACGTTATTTTTATTATTAATATTTAAAACATTAACTTTGTGGTCAAAGATTTTACTAAATGTTATTAAATATTTCAATGGTCCCTATGTATACTATTGAATCGGTATTTTACGAAGTTTACAGGGGAACAAAAACAAACCTTTATATTTTTTTAACGAAGATATCAGATACTGTAGAATTGCCAAAAATGCATCTATCGTATTTAAATAGACAATTGAAATGATTGCTTTTTTTATAAAAGACCTAAAGCCTTTGCTTTTTCCTTTTGTCTTGCTTGTGTCCACGACCCCCCCGGGGGTCGCGACCCACATGTTGAAAAACACTGCTATACAAGAAGCCCTTACAGATTTAGATGATTGATTAATGAACTCTAAATAATGTTCTGTAGGTGGTAATATTTTTAGCTGTTAGTTGTTAAAGAAAGAAAATGGCTAAAAAGCCGGTAATTAGACCTTTACGTATTTTTTAAATGTTTTTTTTATTCTATTTATTTAACTTTTTGTACATAATGTTATTTGTACATTGGCGGGCTTATTGCCAAATAGCAATTTCTTCTAACCAACCAATAAAATAAAAGTTTTATTTTTAAAATTCAAGTTACAGAACATATTCAATAGAAAAAAAAGATTAAAAAGCTGAAAGTATATAAAAAAAGAAATAAACGTATTTGTTTATAAATTACCTTAAATCAAAACTATTACTCAATGGGAAAAAGGAAAAAAGAGGAAAGAGGAAAAAGGAAAGGAGGAGAGATTAAGGAAGAGAAAGGAGATGTTTCTTCAGACGTGATTTAAACAGAGATAATGTAGTAACATCTTTGATAGTGGATGGGAGATGATTCCACAGTCGAGCCGCATGGACACTATATGAGTTAAGGAAGAAAGAGGAATTGTGTATGGGTATTAAGAGAGTGCCTTGAGAATGAGAACGAAGAGGTAAACCATGAATTGATAAGCGTTGAAAATTTTCACGCAGGTATATAGGAGCGTTAGGACTATGAAGTACATTGGACAGAAGTGAGAGGGAGTTATAGTCTCTCCGCTATCTAATTTTGAGCCAGTTGCCTACGATAATCAGAAATGTGGTCATATTTCCTAAGACCAAAAATGTACCTTATGCATGTATTCTGAAGTCGTTCAAGTTTATCGAGTTGTTTACAGCTTAAATCAGTCATGGAAACATCAGCGTAATCTAGAATGGGTAGTAGTAATGCTTGTACAAGAGTCCATTTAGTACTAATAGGTAAGAATTTTTGTTGAAGAAGAAATGTTATATTTGATATGTAAAAAACTTGATTTTTTATATAACATAATGATTTTGTCAAACTAAATCATCGAAAGGGTCAAGAGTTTCAAATACCTGGGAAAAAGTGTTCAAAATGAACAAGAAAATATTTCTTTCAAATCTTAATGGTAATTGAAGAAACTAAAGAACTCTTTGAACAAACAAAGAAATTAAATGTAACTAAACTCTTTAAACTAGAATTCTTAAAATTTATTCGTAAATTAGCCACCGATGCAATTGTAGACGAAGATTAAAACATGAACAAAATTGTAGTAAACATGGACACAATACGAAAATATCAGAAAAATATCATTCAATATAAATAAAGGAATGTCGAGCCTAATAAACCAGAGACTGAAATTCTACGATAAACTACTCGTACCAGACAAAACAAAACAAAAGACTCAGACAACCTTTACAAAAGATGTTAAACATATTATCATTGATATGAATTTTAAAAGTAAAAATATTTTGTTAAATGTGCCTATGCAACCCGTAAGGGTTTATTAATAAAATTTCAAATAAATAAACAATAAAAATTGCTGTAATTCACTACTGTGATTGGCGTTCTTCGCCTGTTCTGGAGCAAAAAGACACTTACTGTTTTTGGTGAACGTGACGATCTTGAGAACCTTCCCGTATCGCTGGAAGATGGTGTGCAGAACGTCCAGCACTATGGGGTACAGCATATGCTCCACGATGACCCTCAGCACGGTGTTGGGTCCGCCCTGGATGTCGGCGGGCACGCCGCCCCCGTTAGTGGCCCCCGGCAGCGCCACGGCCCCGGCCGCCGCGCCCCCTAGCGCCTGCGCCGCTTGCAGTGCCGCCTGGGCGGAAGCCGACTGAAACAATCATACGTTATTCTAATTTGGAGTATGATATCGATCGATATCTAAAGTTTATCATTACAAAAAGGAACAAATCAATAGTTGAAAAATTAAGAAACATATCGCACATTCAATAAAATTCATTTTTAAAATTAAAAAAAAATAATAATTTTACAATACGCCCAAGAGCGTTTACAAAAATAATACAGGTGAGTTTACAAAAATAATACAGAAGACCTAAGCTACTATTTTTTTTAAAAGCCTCGAGGGCATGCGCTAATAAATATTAGCGTAAATTTTTGACCAAGATTAGTTATTATGCAAAACAAATAAAGCAACTGCTTCAAAATTATCCAGGCACATTATTTCATCAAAAGGGATTTTAATTCAAATTTTTACGGCGTTTCGAATGCCGACTGCTCACGTTTAATCCTACCCGCAGAACCAGGGTAGGGGTAAAAACGCTTAAGAATCGAATTACGCACAATAGTCACTACGTGCCATAATGTATAATTCGGTCTACATATCATTTACTTTCGAGGAAAGTAGGTGCGTAGTTATTTATGTTCATTTTCCATTTAAGTGGCCGTTATTACACCTGGAGATCCCGATATATTATTTCGCTGCGCAAATTAACTGTCGTCCGCTAAATTGCCCACAAGAAACACTCGTACAGAAGATAAAGCACAACCTCAATATTCCGATTCACGTGTAAAGCTTCACATGTTAGGGCGGAGTTTCCCCATCAGACAACAAAGCCCTAATGGGTCATAATAAGCCTTTGTTTCAGGAGACATTTGATCATACTCATGAGCCCTAACCGTTACAACAGCAATCAGTCCAATTGATTTAGATACACATTTTTATCGCCACCCATTTATTACCAAGGTACGCCGAGTAGTCCGATATTGATTATTTTTTATGCCCCATCACATATTTCACACAGCACACATACACCTACAATTTATTATTTTTTTACGCGTTCATAGGTGTAGGTTGGCGTCGGAAGCCCTGTTAGTTGGAGATATTCTATGAAATTAAAAAAAACACAATTTTGCATCTTATTATAAGTGAAAACGAGTTTTGATCGCCGTTTTGGTTTCTGCCAAATTTGCCGAAACTTCGTCTCAGTCGAAACCTGCGATCGGATGAGTCGGATATATATTTCTCGGGTGGAAAAATAGCATAATTATACATATCGGATTGTTGTCTATTCAAATAATTAGTTATTTTATCGCCATTGTCTATCATGAAAAATAAAAAAACTAGACTAATTTTATAATTCGTCGACTATATTTTGTAGTTCTAAGATTTTTTATATACTTATATATTTTTGTGATATCTTTATAGTGAAAAAGATAAAGTTCCTACATTGTACATTGAAGAACTGTTTCATATAAGTTATATTTATAATATAACATCAAGCCATGAAATTTTTGCCTTTAATTTCATTGTGTATTTTATTAAACAGTTATTTCAACGAATTTGTAAAGTTTAACAATAAAAAACGACTGATAGTGAAATATCACGTACTACGATTACCGATACAAATATATGAAATGGATTTTTAATAATTAATTGTATTTCCAAAATCAATATAGATATTGTGGATAAATGTTTTCATATGTAACATTAAGAAAGAAAATATAAAAAATATCACTAGAAAACGCAAAATCTTTGGAATTGGTAGTTGTGAAGTAAAGATTCGTGACGATATTCTACAAAAATTTTGATGGTTTGGAACAAAGTTAAAAATGAACACGAATCATGACGTATTAGTGGCGTGGCCAATGCAATGACCGTTTTTGAAGGAATTTAAAATTACAAATTTAAAAATATTTTTTATTCTACTAAGTAGTATTTTTTTTTTTACTAGACTGTATTTTATAGACCTTTTCACTGCTAATTATATATTACGGCCACTTAGTGGGCAGAGCGTTTGCCTACGACGCGAGAGTCGACATAAAATATTGATTTATAATTCATATTGATTTGGTGGCCTACGTGATGTAGGGGTCAAGACGCTTGACTCACATACGGAAGGTTCCGGGTTCGATTCCCGGTGAGAACACAAAAAATAAAATGCAATTTTTCTAGAGCCTGGGTGTTCCGTGATGTAATTCACCACTGTAATTGGACCTCCTGACCTGTTGTGGTGCAAAAAAAAAATAATACAATATAATTTTACATTGTAATATTTTATAGTCCTTGGACTGGCACATTCCAAGGTGATCCAATATAGAACGCTATGCACTACTGAATATGAGAATAGTGAAGATGGTAATGCATAAGCATTATATATTTTAAAAAATACATAATTGCCTACTAGTGCATGACCCAAACAAATACATCAGTTTTGGTGCGATTTTAATTTAATTTTATAATTCATTTATTTTTCGAACTACTACAGGCCTTGAGGCCCAATCACAGTGATGAATTATAGCACAGTACACCCAGGCTTGAGAAAAATCACATTTGATTTTTATGTTCTCACCGGGAATCGAACCCAAAACCCTCCGTGTTAGTGTCAAGTGTCTTAACCATTACATCGCGGACGCCACCAATGAAATAATTAGTAAATAGTTTATTGGTAGAATATGGTATTAAGGTTCATCGCACAAACTTTATGGACATGTATTCCATTTTTTTTTCAATTTGGACTATTCAATCGACGGGCGTTTAGCTCCAAGTTTTTTCTTCGAACTGATAAATAAATGAATTTATTGTTTGAATTATTTCGGCGCACCGGTGACAACAGTGCGTCAAAACTTCTGTATGAATTTCTATACAGATAGGTGACTAAAGCGTCGATAAATATTATCAAAGTTTGATTGTGAAAAAAATATTATTTTGAAGTGGTTTTAATGCATTTAGAATATTATTTAGCTCATTGCATATGATATTATGAAATTATTTTTTAATGTGACGCGGTGAAATGCAATATTTATTAAGATGATTTTGATGCTGGAATAACTCACTGAACCATGATGTTCGTTTTGTTCGCAAGTTGAATAGAAAATGAGAATGAAAAAACCCTTTTTAAAATCACAGGTTTATCTGTTACGGTTAGGTATAATGCGTAGCTGAGGGGAGAACAGCCCTCGAGACACTCGAGACGCGAGGTAGGAGAAGTAGTTGGCTACAATGATGTCTTTAGGACAGTTTAAACTATACTTTAACGAGCAAGTTATGCATACAAGTGTCAGAGCCACTAAATGCAGCGATGCGCTACTAAAATGCGATTAAAACCTTTACTCATACTTTATAATATTTTACTAATTTATTTATTTTTACAATTTATGTACATATTACTAAAAATAAAAAATATTTGCCAAAAAAAAATTTAAAAAAAATCGACTTAAGAAAACGAAGGTGTCACGATTTACATTATTCTTTTGCAATTTCCCTAAGAGAAGATTTTTCGAGTTGAATTGTTTTTGCCTCAAAGGTGCGATATATTGTTATTAAACGTCATATGTAAATATAAAAAAAAAAAAAAAGTTGTGAGCTTTTACTAAGCTTTTTCCATCTACTGCAAACAATGCATACGACCTATGTGGTCTTAGGTTTTTGTTATTTTATTTTGCGTTTTATAATATGAATAATGTAGGTACACATAAATGAAATATAAACATAAATACGTAGTGTTTAAAACTATCTGAGCTTTTTAAAAATTATCTCTGTATATTTAGTTTTATTTGTATATTCTCACATGTAAACATATAAACAAAGTATATTGTTAAGTGTCCTCGGCACCCCAGCGAGGTCACATTAATTTTATTATTAATCATTGTTTATAATGGAAAAAAAAAAATAATAAATAATAATAATAATACTTTTAGTTAAAAATGGCGATCTCAATACAAATATTTGAAAAAAGAATTGAAACAAAGTACCTTAATATAATAAAATAAACGGATACAGAAAAAAATATCTAAATCAACATATTTCACGATTCTTAACCAACTTTTGCGAATAAACTCTCAAGATTAAATCACAATTAACAATAATATAACCAATATATCTTTCTCCCTATTCACTTTAAATTAATTTATTATCAGTCTACCACTAATAACCATATTGCATTTATTTCCTAAAACTATTTCTCGATAACCCTTGACTTACGAGTACATATGCTAATATTAAATAATGCATTATCTTTTGATTTTAAATAAAGTCTCCGAGATTTGTCCATTTTTGTTTCAGTTGCGTAAAACTTGGGTTCGATTTCTGACAGGGTTTTTTTTTAAAAGGAATATTAGCGTTCTTATAATTTACCCAAATATTTAAATTTTGGTGGCTGTTTTCAACGAGTTGTAAATAACTCACCATTAGAAAATGAAAATCAAGTTAGGGTAGAGTGAGGTTCGAACCTCAGACCTCTGATCCGTGAGTCCGCAACACTAGCTAAAAGGACCACAACCCGATTGACATGTTGACGGTTGACATGAAATATTTATTTAAAAAGGTGTTTTTACTCTTGAATATTTAACGCTTCAGTAAATATCTTACGTTTCAGGTACCTGGACTGGTACCTGAAGCGTAAGACCGATCATCCTACCTTCATGTAATAAAAAATGATCAAGATACACTGCAATTGGTGTACCATAGCAATACCCTATGCACCATTAGATGTGGGAAGGGAATAATAATGATGATAACTATAAATAGTTATATCTAATAACCTCATCTAGGAATACAATTATGTATTGTAGATCCCAGCTGAATGCTTTTACGAGGTGTTCCCGTAATTTGAATTATTTAATTCCAAAAACTCGGACCAGGTTTGCTCAGAGGAATTTCTCTTAAGTGGCCCCAAGAGTATTCAATGTCCTGGATGAACATATTAAGTTCTCCAAAACGAAAGCCATTTTCAGAAAGAGTGTACAAGTCTAGATTTTGTCTAAGGGAAGAGACCATTGCAGGAGACTGCAGCGAGATATTGCGTAGATTTATATGCATATGCACATGTTTATTGAAATATTAAAAATATGTTTATTGAAATATATGTATGTTTATGTTATCATATTAAATTTTTATTATTGCTTTTATTTAATTGTGTACATTAGGGTGTGTCATTTTGTTTATCTTCCGAATTCAGAAACGTACAACATGTATTTTAAAATAAAAAATATAAAAAATATTTGAAAAATATGCATATTTATTAGTACGCATGTAGTACATGTGTATTTTGTACAAGAAATAAAAAAAACAAAGTCAGTTTTTTTTTTGATTAATTTGTAATTGAATATACATATATGTGCAAAAGATTAGTTTGGATGAATATCTAGAAATTGCATGTTTATAAGTATGTATCTTTGTTGTATTACCTTATACAATAAAACAATTTTATTTTAAAATGGAAAATTGCAGAAGACAGAATAAGGAATGCCAATTGCGATTTTTGACAAAATAACAATTGAAATATAACTTTTTAAACTTTTTATAATACAATACGTTTTACGAAAAAAATCGTTGCCGCAAAAAAATTGTTTAGTATGCAATGTACATGTTTCCAGAGATTAAATATACTTGCGTCGAATCCTAAGATAAAGTACAATTAACAGGTTCAAAGTATTTAAAATTAGGGTAGTGATGAAATAACTTTAGACTTTACTTATAAACCTGGTATAAAGTAATGCAGAGGCATAAATTTGCAGCAGGTTTATAAGGCCTTTTGAGATTTAAGTACTGATGTTTACAATACGTATATATATATGTATGCACAATGAGGAAATACAATCAGAAGGGAGGGTTATTTTTTGCATAGTAATAAATAAACTAATTACATTCACACTTTCGATTTGTTACCTTATATACGGGACAAATATACCGGAAATAATTACCAAACTGTGAGAAAACTCCCGAAAACCCACAGAAATATTAGATGCAAAGTCTACCAGTGTTTTATGAGTGAAGCAATTTAATTAAATCAGAATAAACCAAGCGCTCCCGGAGAATTCATTAAATTCATGTGGAGAACTTGAAAGACGTACATCGTTCATGCATACATATGTATTTGGAACGGTGCTCAAGCAAAAGGGAAACTTGGGGTTTTAAATTTCATGTATCGGAAGTAGAACACGAACCTTATATTATATCTGTCGAGTGAAATCGCGATAGAAGTAACTTCGCGGGCACGGGTGTGAATAATTATAGGGTTCACAACTTCAAATCAATACGAATAACAAAACAATAACTCAGAAAATGAGAGTCCGATTCCCGATACAGTTAAAAAAATTATCAAGGCACAATATTTAGAATATTCCTTCAACTAAAATATTAGTGATTTGAATCTAGTAATACTTAAAAAGAATTTTTATCGAAGGCACGTGTAGTCGATGAAGGAAATATAATATTACAAAGCTTAAATCGTACGTTGTTTCAAATGACAGGGGCTTAAAAGTGCACGGCAGGGAAAAGCTTCACAAACAAAGGTGTGGGGGCGTGGAAGGCTTTGACTCTTATCAAAACATATCCTAGCTGGTTTAGCAAGTTGCAAAATGTTGCACAGCACTTCAGTTTGATCCTTTGACATCATGTTTTTTGCAATATAAATTCAGTAGAGGTTATGTTAAGCCGACAACAAAGCCGATCTGGACAATTTTAGTCATAATTATTTAATTTCGCAACGTTATTCTTTGTCGCGTATAGTAAAACCAAATTTTTAAATATTACGTAATCATTTCGCTTTCCACACCTAAGGGTGCATAGGGCACATCATTGAAACATCATGTGCGGCGTGTGTCGATCTTCTGTTACGTGAATGTAGGGAGATCAGTCTTACGCTTGTGGTAAGTGAAGGGGACGGGCGGGGAACAGGAGAGGGCGGGCGAAACGAATGATTACAATATCGAACCCGCTAAATGTGGGACAGGAATAAACATGATATTTCACGATGCGTTAGTCCTGGCTAGTCATTGAGCGGAATTAAGGACTGTTTAGGTAACCAAAAAAATATTTCAGGGTAAGTGATCTGATTTTCTTTTCTTCAAATGCAATGGAAAACAAATTTTAGTAAAATAAACCATTTGCGAGGTAACTAAAGATAATAAATAAAGGCAATAATTTTGGTTAAATGTAATAATTTGTATTATTAATATTCAAAGCATTAACTTTGTGGTCCAACATTTTAATATTATGTTAATAAAATTGGTATAAAACCAATCACTGACTTATCTGTCTACCGGTTTCGAGACGTAACCCGTCTCTTCGTCAGGACAAAAACACTACACCAACATGCAAATACCACTACACACCTTCACCATAGTAGATTTGCAAAAATATAAAATCGACATGCAGGTTAGACACATGCTTCACTACGCCACCACCGAGGGTTAATGACTTATGAAGCTAATATTTCAAAAGGATATCGGAAAAGGAGGAAAAAGGGAGGGTGAAGGTAGGGTGACTATTACAATGAAATATCGAATAATGGACTATATTGGAAAGTTACTTGATTATTAATTATTTGTATTCTGTTAATGATAAGGTGCATTAAATCCCTGGCGGGTAAAATTAATACTATTTGTCTTGCCCGGTTAGTGATAAATTTTATGTTGGGTGGCATTTATATGAAATAATAATATTTTAATTATTGTAGATGGTATACAACTACAAACGGAAGACTGACCGGGCGAATTGATCCGATGAAACATTAGAGAAGGCAGTGAAAATGGCAAAGATCATAATTCTAAATGTAAGTCGTATCTACGGCATTCCATTTACAACGCTACATCGACGCATAAAATCGGGTTCATAAAAAATATGTAGATTTGAAACAGTTCTCAGTCAAGATGAAGAAAAAGGGTTGCTGAACTTTAGTCTAGAAGATCCTGATGGGCTAGCGCGGACGGAATTTTTTCTGCGTTAGCCCATCAATAAACAAAACAAACTACATTATAAATTTGGCGTTGCCAGCATACAAATCAATTGGCGTTTTGATTTCTATTGTTTTGAACTCCTTTTTCAATTCAATCATATCAACTGTAAATTTACGGATATTTTTCCTTTAAAAATGTTATAAAAAAAAAACTTATGCTACTTACAATAAAATGTTCAACTTACACATGTAATGATACTTGAATCGACATATTTTAGAACTGTGATATTTTGTGAATATCATTTTCACAAAAAAACGTACCTTTATTCAGTGTCCCATTCTTTGACGGTTAGAAGAAAATAAATAAATAGAAGAGGTATACTTAACATAAAAACCCCCGTGTGTGTCCGGTGATATTTAATGGTTTTGAAATTATTTGGTTATTAGAGTTTATTACTACTACTACCATCACGCCATTTCCCCGTAGGGGTAGGCAGAGAGAATGGACCGCCACACACGTCTATCCTGGCATACTCCTAGCCTCTTCCACATTCATACATCTTGTCATACATGCCCTTCGGTTCTGTCTGCTTTTGACATGACCAGACTTAAGATTTTGGTTTATCTGATCATGCCACGTCTTCCTTGGTCGTCCTCGTCTAACGTTGCCGTTCATTTTTGCCATATATACTTGTTTTACCATTCTCTCGTCGTCCATTCGTTCTACGTGACCAAACCATCTCAGAGACCCTTTCTTAATCTTATCAATTATACTTGTCTCAGATTTACACTCTCGCCTGATATCATCATTCGTAACCCTGTCATACATTGATTGAAAAATTGTATTATGACTATAATTAATAAAATTTATTTAGAGTAGGTAGGAAAAAAATCAGGACGCTACTATAATGAGAAAACATAAATTAAAATCTCGGTTTCACATAAAAACACTTAAAAGTTTCTAACTAAGTTAACCTGGTGACGTTTGCGTCTTAGAGGACACAATTTTACGCTTCGAATGACATTTGTAACTCAAAACTGTCAATTTTAGGGTTAATGACTTTTGACTGAACGGCGATGATATATTACTAATTGAATCAGCTTTAATATTGTGGAATAACATTTGAAAGTTTATTAAATAAAACACTTTGTTACGAGACCACTTGAAGTTATATTAAAACACCACTATTATATCATATTTTCGAAAGCACGGACTTTTCCATCTACAGATGAAGTCACAAACTAATCTGCGATATCCGAAAAATGATATTATATAGCTGTGCTCCAAAATAAATTCAATAGGTCTCATAACAAAGTGTTTTATAATTATTTATTTTTATTAAAAGGCCCGACCCGCTACGATTATATTTAAAAGGCTTGTCAGCAGGTGGAAAAGAGAGGATACGGAAGAAAGTAATAAAAATACACCACAACACCGCTACTAATTGAGAAAAAAAAAGGATTTTTTCTTGCAACTGGCGAGAATAGAACCCGGGACGTCATTTTCACAGTTGGCCGTCTGGGGCCTGTACATTTTATGATTTACACTGTATCCATCAGAATATTGTACAACCTTGCAATTGTGATATATTAGAAAAAATTACTGAGTATGAATATTTATGATTAACTATCGATTGCCATTTTAAATGGGATGCTCATGTACAAAAATTGTGTAATAGACTTCATCATCAATAGTTGGTAAAATGTATATACTGAAATATTATGTCCCTGGTAGTACTTTAAGAATAATTTATTTGTCACTTTCAGAATCAATTATAAGATACACTTTAACCTCATGGGCTTTTTCCAGTAATACAAACATAAATCTTGTTTAGAACTTACGAAATTTAATGATCATCTTTTAATTTTAAAAAAAATGTACTATCAGCGACACGATATTTCAATAACTTTGTTGTATAAATCTATAAATATTTTATCCGTTAGAGCTTCATTATGGTCCAAGCTGGTTTCTCAGCATGCATCTCTATCTGAATAAAGAAATAAATTGGAGCACGTATATAATACTCGGTTCACAAGTGAAGATCGCCTAGCTTTCACCTAATTCAATAACAAATACGGGTAAAGAACACTAACTAACTAACTAACTAACCATCACGCCATTTCCCCGGAGTGGTAGGCAGAGAGGATAGAACGTCACACCACTCTGTCCTGGCACACTTCCTTTGCTTCCTTCACATTCATACATCTTCTCATGCACGCACGTCGATTATTCCGACTTTTCACATGACCACTTTCAAGAATTTGTTGTACTTGATCATGCCATGTCTTTCTCGGCCTTCCTCGACTTCTACAACCAGACACATTCGCATCATAAATCTTTTTAGCCGTTCTTTCATCATTCATTCGCTCCACATGACCGAACCATCGCAAAAGACCTTTCTTAATTTTGTCGATAATGCTTAACTCAGCCTTGCATTCTGCTCTAATTTCGACATTAGGGCACCTATCATACATTGTTTTTCCGCACATTCGCCTGAGGGATCGCATTTCAACAGCATTCAGTCTACTTTCGTCCCTTTTTTTCCAACTCCATGCTTCGCTTACATACATTAGGGTTGGTACCAGAACTCCATTATGAACTGCTAATTTAGCCTCTAAAGAACACTAGAGTACAATATACCAAAAATGTATAATATGCTTCCATTAAATAAAAAATAAATAAAAAAAACTTATCTGGCTTTACGTCTGCTGAAAATCTGGCTTTTAGAACGTAGTTTTTTCTATTTTTTTATTTTTATTTTAGATGTACATGGGAATGTATATTTTTCTTTTTTTTCTCCATAGTAATAAGAGTTTTTATATGTTTATAGTATTTAAGAGATAAGACTATGTATATATATTAGAACTTAACTATAAGCACCTGCTGAAGAACTGCATTTTACGCAGTTCAGTAGGACTTGATAATTTATGTGTTAATTTTTGTATGCTTTCGATAAATAAAAAAAATAAAAAAAGAATTAAAAAGCCAAATTACTCCGAAAACATAAACAACGCTGGATATACATTTTGACGTTATAAAATGTTTTTTTTTGTTGCTTAATATTTAATACAGCTCACAAAGTAAAAATAAACATATTTTTCACTTGGCTTCGGAAATTGTTTTCCTCTCTTTGATTTTATAAATATTAAATGTTTTCACGAATTATTTATTTTATTTCAGTTCAGTGCCGATCGTAATAATTTACAGGGAACGATAAAATGACAGGGTGGATTGATTTCCATTGTATAATTTATTTATTTTATGACAGGTAAACGCACTAAGTATACCACAGGGCCGACTTATATTTACCAGATTGCCCTTTGCGGAATTTTTATTTTAAAGAGAATTTTCTCTTTAAAATAAAAAATTTCATTTTATTTAAATAAAAAATAATACAGGTAATAAAATCGGTCCATCTTAATATTACTGTGTCGATATTGAGCAGATTTGTAAGACCGCGACCGGTATGAAATTGGCCATTTAGTGGTGTTTATTGTTTATTTATAAAACAAATTCGACAAATCAGGGGTTACATATATATAAATATGTTCTACTAATTATATAAATACTTTATCACACTAAAAAATAAATTTTAATTATTATAAAATACTACCATGTAATTATACATACTATATTATAAAACTACAAGTTTAATATTATAAAACAGAATTTTTTGTATTTATAAAATACTAAGTATTTTTATTTACTCTTTAAACAAAGAATATTAATTTGATGTCATTTATGAAGACATCTCATTTTTCGAAAACTTGTAGTTACCAACTTGTGCCTAAAACCCGACGACGAAGTAAGCTCCTGAGGTTCCTGAGATACTGTCCTGTCCCATCCTGACTATTTACTATAACTTGTGTTATTATTATATGCATTTGTGTTATTGTTGTCTTGTACCCTTACTGAAATTATTTTTTCAAATGTTTTTAATACGTGTACCATTATGTTCTAATACGCATACTGTTATTTAATTTTTATTATTATATTTATTTTTTAATACCATTAAAAAAATGTATTTAAAAAGGAAAAAGGAAAAAAAGATTATTTACATTAATTTTTCTTATTTACTTTAAATTAAAATTATTCATATTTTTATACCCAACTACTAATGTTACAGTATATCCATATTTTTCTCTTTTTTATTCACAAAGTTTGTATTTTGATTTTGGTTAGCAGTATGCTTTTTTGGTTTCTACATGTCTAAAAAAAGCGTTTTTGTTTATTTTAAAAATTATTTCTGTGTTTGTACTCTTTTATTTTATTTTTATAAAAAGAGAAATACTTGAGTTCTTATTATTTACTCAAATATTTAAATTTTCAGACCATTTCCTAAAAGTCGCAAATAACTTGTGCTGGAAAAATGGAAATCGAGTTGTGGTAGTGGGATTTGAACCTCGGACCTTTGGCCCGTGAGTCCACAATACTACCACGGGACCACAACCCGGTTCCTTTACCT
Organism: Micrasema longulum; assembly: GCF_059751315.1. NCBI lineage: Eukaryota > Metazoa > Arthropoda > Insecta > Trichoptera > Brachycentridae > Micrasema > Micrasema longulum. The sequence continues at coordinate 719,536 of NW_028277853.1, read as the reverse complement.
GTATTATTATTGGAAATGCCCCCTGGGCATATTGTAAAATAAGTAAATGCGAATGTTGATGGATGCAGAAATAGACGAAGACCGAAAAAGACATGGTATGCCAAATCCAACAAATACTTGAAGATGGACATGTCAAAAGTCGGAATAATCAGCGCGCGTGCATGAGAAGATGTATGAATGTAGAGGAAGCGAGATTTGTATGCAAAGATAGAGTATTGTGGCGTTCTATCCTCTACTCTTACGGGAAAACGGCCTGATGGTTTGTTGTTGTTGTTGTTGAAAAATAAAAAAATAATTTTGTTTAATTTTGTTATTTCATATTTTTTCGAGGTGCTATAGAAGAACGACTGTAAAACAAATGTTAATTATTTAAAAACCAACAACTATATCTACCTATCTACATAGGGATGATTCTATTATGTGTTTGGCTCATCTATTATTATTTCATTTTTAACGTCAATGTAAGGGCTATCTGTTTAATTAACTGTAATCAACGTCGTCGTGGCAGTGACTTCAGTCAAGGTATAATTCCGCATTATATTCATAGGACACAATGGCATTACAAATATAGAGACGATAGAACTAAAATATATCTGAATAAAAAAGGTATCCACTAAATTATACACGCATGTAATGTTCCTATATCATACTTCAGTATTCAATTAAAATACAAGTTGAAATTTCTTTATTCCGATCACCCCTGAATATTCGTTTCCCATTATTCATTGTCATTATAATAATTTCCATACAATTATGAGCTCGAAATTCTAAGTATCGAATAAATATAATATTCCTGGTCAAATGGATTGTTAAAAGTAGCAACATAAATCAATAACGTTAAAGAAAAACGGGAAGAGATTCCCCCGTTAGGATCTTGGGCTTCAGAACGATAATACGTTACACATTCATTACACCAAGAAATGTTCAGTCACGTCTTTCACTAGGGCCCAAAAAACTCTATTTTTTCGCTACTAAATGAATAACCAGAATCTGACACAAACATCAAATGTAAAGGATAGGGTGACATTTCATGATCACATAGCGGCAATCAGTGGTAACTCATTGAATATATTAGGATTCGTTCTGCGTACTATCAGGGTTTTTGAAAATACCCGCATACTGAGAACTCTTTACAACTCCTTGGTGGGAAGTAGACTCGAGAGTGGCTCGATGATTTGGGGGCCACATGAACTGAAGTACTTTCTTATGATAGAGATAATCCAAAAGGAGTTTTTGAGGTATCTCTACATGAGAGAGTGCAGGTATTATTCTTGGCTCTACCCGACCGAGTTTCTCCAGGGTATGCTTGGCTTCAACAGATTAGAGACTAGAAGGAATGTGTATTTCTTCATTAAATCATTAAATCAAATGCAATTTTCCACTATTACTTTCCTTCACCACTCCTTATCAATTTTCTTATTTTCCTTCCCACTATCTTCTTGTTTTGTTCATTATTATCTTATTGTAATAAAAATGATATTTCATATTTATATCGTTTAAACTTTAAGCCGTCGTCGCTTAAACGTAAACAATCTATGACCTGCACCAAGAAGGACAAAGAAGCTGATCATCGATGCTGGAATTGCATCAAGATGGCCAAGGGTAAAACTGAGGCATCTAAGCATAGGGCCAACGATAAGGAATGTCCCTACCGAATAAAAATGATGATGAGGACTATGAAGAGAGTTAATTATGGCTACCCGTTGATGCATTACCCCTTTTTCAGCTTTCAAAAACAACAGCTGGAGGCGCGATGCAGAGGCCTGGGTGAAGATCTATGCGACATTCCATCGGTGATAGGTAATAAAGAACTCACACGAGAGGTAGTATCATACATGATAAATATAGCGCAGAAAATTGGTAAAATAAACCAAAGTAGGGAACAAAATGCCGAACACTCCTCTAGTGGAACGGAAGGCCTGTTGACTACTGCTAACAGGCCGACTTCTCTTGAAGAGTTTTAAGTGGTTTCCTCTCCACGTGAGCAAATGCTGAGAAGTTCCTGATTAGCCCACATTAATATATCCCTCCTGATCCCAATAGTTTAGATAAATTTTAAGATATTTAGTTGCAGAAAAATCCTTTTTTTGAAATATAAACCTTGTATATTATAAGCAAGGTAAATAATAAAGCAACTCCCATATTATAAAAAAGCCGTCGTCGCTTTATTACAGTATTATTTAGTGAATTATAATTGGATGGCAGGGCCTACTATATATACATTTTACATAGTTTTATTTAAAAAAGATAAATTTAACATGTACATCTGTTTGTTTTCGAAATAAATAAAATAAAATAAATAAAAATAAAGTACTTGACGACACATTTTAATTGATTGTTGCACGGTGTGGTCGATAATCCTGAGATTATGAGAAGCGTTAGTTTGTATGTTCCCGGTAATTAGCCAAGACAGCGTCAGCATAGATTGTTTCATATTCCGATATACAGGACTTAGCTGCCGATGATTATGCCTGTTGGAAAGGCTACACAGCTATGCTGAACAACAATGCTCTGGATGTTGATCTGTTCCATGTATCCGAATGAGTTTTCCGAAGCAGGATTCTCTTACTCCTTTGACAAAAGTCTCTTTGATGTACTTTTTTTATTGTTATAATATGTACTCCTTAAATTTAAGTTTGTTCTGTACATGTTTTTTTTAAAATAAATTAATTGAATTGAATAAATGAATTGAAATTTATTTATACAAACTTTACGGCTACCGTTTTATGAGAAAACATTTTTCATTAATTAATTTAACTTTCTGTACATAATGTACAAAATACGTTGGCGGGCTTATTGCCGAATGGCAATTTATTCCAACCAACCAATAAAATAACACTTTTATTTATAGAATTCAAGATGCAAAGCACATTCAATAGAAAATTACTTCAACTACTTCTACCACCAAGCCATTCCACCGTAAGGGTAGGCAGAGAGAATGGACCGTCATACACGTCTATCCTGCCATACATTTCTAGCTTCTTCCACACTCATACATCTTGTCATACATGCCCTTCAATTCTGCATGCTTTTGACATGACCAGACTTAAGATTTTGGTTTATCTGATCATGCCACGTCTTCCTTGGACTTCTTCGTCTCACGTTACCGTTCATTTTTGCCATATACACCTACTTACTTTACCATTCTTTCGTCATCTGTTCTACATGACCAAACCATCTCAGAGACCCTTTCTTTTCCCTTAATCAATTATACTTGCCTCAGATTAACACTCTCGCCTGATTTAATCATTCGTAACCCTATCATACATCGCACAAGAGATCGCATTTCGACCACGTTCACTCAGCTTTTATCCTTCCTCTGCCAGTTCCATGTCAATAGAGAATAACATTAAAAAAACCTAAGTTATACAAAAATAGGAGAGATTAAGAAGAAAGAAGTAGATATTTCTTTAGACGTGATTTAAATAGAGATACTGTAGTAACATCTTTGATAATGGATGGGAGATGATTCCACAGCCGAGCCACATGGATACTTTATGAGTTAAATAAGAAAGAGGAATTGTGGATAAGCATTAAGAAAGTGCTTTGAGAATTAGAACGAAGAGGTAAACCATGAACTGATAAGCGTTGCAAATTTTCACAGAGGTAAAAATGAGGGTTAGGACTACGAAGTGCGGTAAACAGAAGTGAGAGGGAGTTATAGTCTCTCCGCTGTCTAATTTTGAGTCATGTCAGTTGCCTGCGATAAATAGAAATGTGGTCATATTTCCTAAGACCAAACATATACCTTATTTATGTATTCTGAAATCGTTTAAGTTTATCGAGTTGCTAACAGCTGAAATTAGCCATTGAAACGTCAGCGTAATCTAGAATGGGTAGTAGTAATGCTTGTACGAGTGAGCATTTAGTATTGATGGGTAAGAATTTTATGGTATTGAACTAAAAAATATTTCAACAATTTGTTTCTTCTTTTTTGGGTGATACCGTGTGTGTTGGATTTGTTCTGACGTTTTGGCTACCATTGCAGGAGCCATCTTACTAAAAACTTAAACTTAAACTCAGTTTACCTTGAAGATGACTCCTGCAATGGTAGCCGAAACGTCGGAACAAATCCAACACACACGGTATCACCCAAAAAAGAAGAAACAAATTGATAACAGCGACCGTGAAAACCTTCGTACCTTTATTTCAACACTATTCTGAGTTCGTCCAAATGTTTGTAGACAAGGACAGAATTTTATTCCCTAGAGAGTTATTAATATTAAGAACATTTTAGAGAAGATAATACGAAGGCATAAACGTAATATTTGCCAATCTGCCTATGTTTCACATCCGTATTTCTATCATTTTCGTCCATGACGTTTTAGTGCAAAAAATGATAATCTGGAAGTACATAATATGTATGTAGGTTTTTCATTGAAATAAGTGAAAGAGGGTAGTGAATTTTTCACCAACTAGAATTAATTGATTCGACAAGATCAATTCGCCGAAATGATTGTAAAATCTTTTAAAAGTCTTGAAATTATTTTTGGGAGTTATCAAATCTGTATATCAAACAGGGTCTATACTCGTATAAGAGCCACGCCCACGGTTAGAAGCGAGGAGCTGCATAGAGAAAAAGATCTCACGTGAAACATATTTTTTCCTTTGAGAAAGTGAAAAAATATAATACACATAATATAATATTGTATTGTGTGTTAAAATAAGTTATGCATATTTTAAAATTATTTTTGAAAAATATTTTTTTTTAATTTATAAAAGGTAAGTACATAGTTTAATAAAAGATAAAGAATAAAAAATATTTATGTGCACATTTAAGTTTCACTTGCTGTTTTTAATAAAAAATTTACTATTTTTTTTTTTCAATTTAGGTTTTTTTCTTCACGATTTCAACAGGTATTAAAGTAAACAGTTTTGGTATTACACTCCCCACTGTTCTATTTCCATGGTAGTTTTTCTGTCGTGGCACCGTCAGCTGCTGTGCCGATACTTGTCGGGTCACGATATGGTGGGTTACTTTGGATTTAAAACTGCAATCGAGGAAATGATCTGTCACTATATTATACTGACACTGTTTGTTAATAGGCAAAAGTGAACATAATCAAATAATATTTCATTATTGTCTTTTGCCTCAATTTCTATTTTTATAGGTAAGATAGTTTTTTTTAAATTTGTACTTGTAGGTTCAAGACTCTATCAGTATAAGATTTGAAACTTAGGCCCCATATTCTTAATCCATGTTGAATTATTGGGTCAACTAGTCCTAAGTAAATTAGTCTCAGCACTGGGTGTGATAGATATGGTTTTAAGTGGTACATGTTAGGCAGGCAAACTCTTAGCTTATTGCAAACTGTTTTTATCTGTTCTTCCCAATTAAAAGTAGATTCTATAATAATACTTTTGTACTTTTATTTTGACACAGGATCTATTTTTGTGCATTTACAGTCTTGTAGATTTTTATGCAAACATTAGTGAGTGTGTGTATATATTAATAAATCTCCTATTGGTCGGGGACGTAATTATAATACTCATTTGCGTAAACAGTTACCAGGGCTGTGATAACGATCGGAAGTTAAAGACATTATATCTTCACCATGATGTCATGGCTAAATATAAATTTTCCCGAGCGATTACGAAGATACACAACTGACACTCTATCTCTAAGATCTGGATAGGTACATCGATATGTGCCAAAGGGACACGCACGCCACGGTACACATATCTACGCACTAAAACGGCACACCTTTATTGTGACGTCATATTTGAAGATAAATTCTCCCAAGCGATTACGAAAATACACAACCGACGCTCTATCTTCAAGTTTTTGGGTACTTACATCGGTATGTAATGAGAAGTCTAGTACCACACTACACATATCATCTCATATCAGAAGTTTTCTGTGTAAAAAATAGAATATTCGTATATTTTTTTTCCTAAACACGTTTAATTACAGGTTACCGATGAAAATATTTAAGTACAAATATATATAAATTTATACATAAATTTCGGTTTTACTCTACATACAGTCGACGATAAGTCTGTTTACTTCCTATTGTAATCGGGGCCCAGGTACCGAATATATCGAATAAATATACATGTGTTACAGCTTAATCGATATGACAGTTGTAGAAGACAGTATTAAGGTTCCGGTACCTCTATAAAAACAGGAATACGATGGTACAAATGAAATGTTTATAGGTGGGAATGTTACCAACCCCACGGCTGTCAGATACACTTGTCATTGGATACAGCCACACATAACATATTAGTATTTATAAAGATATGCGCGTCTACGAGCGAGCCGTGAATTTAAACGGGGTACATAAATTCAGATGTACCGATTCTGAAAGCTTCCGTGTAAAATGAATAAGTGAAGAAATCGGCTTTTCGGGAATATGCGATAGCCGATGTTAGCTCTTACTAATATCCTGAGTCTAGAATCAAAACCGATATCTTTCAGTTTTCTTTTTCAGGCAAATGCAATATTTCAGGAAATGATGGAAAAATATCTTAATCTAAAATAACGCGAAACCAATTTGGTGTTTCACAATTTCAAATATATAAGTATACGATTATTTTGTTCAATATGGAAAAATGAAAGTTTTGGATAGCTCTCCAGTATTTTCTTCACCAAGAATCCTATAAGGTTAGTAAGATCACAATATAGAAGGTATTTCTACTATGACATCATCAGACATGGAATCCCCAGTGTGCCATATATAAAACAAGAATAAAAAAATATTATGAACAACTTTATACATCACCTAAAGTATAAAACCGGTTTTTATTATGTATCTCGCTGCCTCCATCTACCATGGAATCACTTCTCTACAATACCGCAGAGTGTGTGCGGACCAACTACTGCTTCACAAAATTATGACAGGAATACTTGACTGTGCAGAACTACTTAGTTTAGTAACAATACGTATGCCAGTTAGGATTTGTAGACGGTACCATCTGTTTCATGTACCAATAAGTAAAACAGCGTATGTTAAAAATCCTTTTTTTGTAGGACATTTTTAGTATAGAATACAACATTTAAAGATATAGACTAAACAAACATCACTCTGTCAGATTTAAAATTGACACTTAAAATGCATTATGTAACTTGATGGACACTACAATAATAAATTTGTACATCGCCCTTCCCCTCCTTATCCTCTATTCATGCATCCCTGCCCGAAGAAATGAAATATTTGAGGATTTTTATAGATTCTAGACGGACTTTATTCCAGAATACGACATATGTGACGAATACGATAGCAAGGAAGGTTTCTCTTATGGGAAGAATCAGAAGATACGTAAGTGCATATTCAGGCAGGATGATATGTAATTCAATTATAGTGCCTCATATAAATTATTGTACTAATATTTTGTTTTTGGCTACTGAAGAGGAAAAAATAAGCTTACTTTTCTGCAAAATAGTGCTATGAGAGTAATTTTGAGAAGGAATAGATACACGGATTAAATTGATGTTGAAACAAACAAAAATTATGACAGTTTGTCAACTGATATATTTTAATGTAATGTTTTTTGTTGAAAAAAAAAATTAATGGTTATTCCTCAAAAGAGTTGACTAATAAAGCCTTTCTAATCAATGTGAACGCGGATATAAAACTAGAAATAAAAATAAAGTAAGGCTGCCATTTCGTAAGAAGACAAAGACACAGAACTCGTTGATGCACCGAGCTGTACAGTTATATTATAAGGAAATACCATTAGAAATGAGAGAACAAAAAAATATTTCATTTCAATGTAAGTTAAAAAAACATATGTGTAGCAGATAAGTTAGTTCTTAAAAAGTAATAGTATTCGGATTATCAAAATAATTATTTTTTGGGGGTTTTCAAAATGATTTTTTGAACGAAAATCATTGCATCAAATGACGTTTCTTTGTTTGCAATAAGTAAGTACTTTAATTAAGTAATTTAGCATCGAATTTACCCTTGTGTATCTGTTTTTTTTTCTCGGGATTATTCTTAGAGCGTTTTTTGTAATGCAGTGAATTTGTTTAAAATGTTTTGATCTCTGCAATATTTTTCGTGATCGTTTTCAAGTGTACATATATTATTAGGAAATGTTAATAATGAGTTTATATCTTAATGATAGTTAGACAAAAGTTAATCTAAGAACATTAATATATTATGTTTGTACTATTTTAAGACTAAATAAAAATATATGAAAAAATCTTGCCCCATACACCAACTGTCATCAAAAAAATAAATGAACATCTTCTTTCATTATTTAAAAATGATTGGTGTTATAATTTTTACAATACATGATTGTGTTCACAGTCTGTTGGCCAATCCAACCAGCCAATGACAGGTCATAAGCCCTGTAAATGCCTAGACTTTTATACATATTCTCTTCTATGAAATGTTCTCCATCTCTGTTGTAATATATTAATATTGAATTTAATTTATTTACTTATAGGTTATATATTTCACATTAATTGAGACATAAGTCCCAACTCCATGGGATTAAAAGTCCTGTATTGAGTTGAGACGAGCAATTAGTTGACACAGACATATGAGTATATCATCACAAATATTATGTAGGATCAGAAACATAACAATAATAATAATAAAAAAAAACAAGATATAAAGCACATCAATATGGTAAACAGTAAACTCAAACATTCGGAATGTAATTTTTCTAACAAAAAGCGTTTAATAGGGCTGTATCTAGTATACAAAATATAGATGGTGGGAAACAAAATAAAAAAGGTTTAAATAAAGTGTAACAAGAGAATTAAATATTAAATGCGTGGCGCTTGTTTGAGGAAAAGGGAGCGATATTGTTTACGACCGTTAGCAAAATAATGACTTTTAGGGGAAGCGAGATATTAAAAGTATAAAAGATTTCCTCGCGGCAAGTAAAATATTCAGCGAAATGCATTTTTATGGCACTTTTAGCGTCACATGTAAATTTCAAACGAAATCTGATACATTACGTAATCCTTCTCTAACTCTAAGCGATCTTTAATGTATTAAAAAATAACGAATAGAGAAATATCACATACTAAGAATACCGATCAAAATGTATGAAAAGGATTTAGAATAATTAATTGTATTTTCAAAATCAATATGGATATTGTGGAAAAATGTTTCCACACATAAATTTAAAAGAGAACTTTGAAATAAATACGTCTCTAGAAAAACGCAACATGTTTGCCCTTGAAAGCTGTGACGTCAAGATTCGTGACAATGTTCTAAGCAAATTTGTATGGCCAGGAACAAAAAACATGAATAGTGACGTATTAGGGGCGTGGCCAATGGAATAACTATTTTTGCGGGGATTTAAATTACAAATTTAAACATATTATTTATGCTACTAATACTATGTGAATTTTTTTTACTGGACAGTATTTTACACACCTTTATTACTTTAAAAATGTTTGATAAAAAAACATATTTTTCCCTATTGTCATTTATACTGGTAAACAAAAATATATAAACTTTTGACAAAAAAGATATTGAAATCACGTTATTTGGGATATCAACAGCAATATCGCGAATATACACGAATCCATGAATCCATGCAGCATTGTACATATTTTAGGTTTACCAAATTTTTGTAGACATACACTGGATTAAACTCAATGTCGAGTTTATTTAGATTCGTATTTATAACGTTTTATTTTTTTTAAATATACTCAATTATAAACTTGATACCGAACAAAAAGTAAAAAAAACAACACAATATAAAAAAAAATACAAAGTAAAATACACAAATTAAAATAAAATACAAAGCTCACAGAAAATTACTTTCGTGTCCATCAAACTCCCAGACGTCAATATTTGTTTGCTAGTCTTATTTTACAATTTCATATGTACATTGGCAGGCTTATTGCCAAATGGCAATATTTTCCAACAAACCAAACGAAAGGTGTTATTTGTTTTCTATTGACTACTACTACTACTACTACCATCACGCCATTTCCCCGTAGGGGTAGGCAGAGAGAATGGACCGCCACACACGTCTATCCTGGCATACACTCCTAGCCTCTTCCACATTCATACATCTTGTCATACATGCCCTTCTGTTCTGTCTGCTTTTGACATGACCAGACTTAAGATTTTGGTTTATCTGATCATGCCACGTCTTCCTTGGTCGTCCTCGTCTAACGTTGCCGTTCTATTGACCACATCAGATATCCAAGTAATATGATTTCACCTTATATTATATTTCAAACACTCGTTTGAAAATTCCCTAATAAGGCGAAACAATTGTCACGAAGTTTTTATTTTTATATGTTTATTTTTGTAAAAATAAAATAAAGTGTTCAGTAGACTCAAATCAGTGTTTGATTTCTTATTATAAGTTGGATTGATATTTATTATATTATTGTTAATTTATTTAATTTTTATTTAGCGGCTTCTTTCAGGTAAAAGTTCTGCAAAAAGAAATAGAGTGGAGATTGGTATACTGGTTATAGCGTTTACCTGGCATTAAATAAATAAAAAAATCAATTTAAAAAATCAACAATAATTATAATACAATAAATATGAATCCACCCTGTGTTATTTCATCACGCCCTGTAGATTTTCACCACGGGGTGAAATTGTAAGTAGGTTTATCACATGAAATTACGCAGTGGGTCCGTAGTTTGCACGCGTACAGCAGTCCAGTCTCCGTGGATGTACTTAAGAGATATTCGATGAGCAGGCAAAGAAAACGAGGAAGAAAAATGTAACTCACCGCGTTGCTGTGTGTCTGGTCAGTTTTGAGTTCCCTGTGGTTGGAGAACTGGACGTATACCGCTCTCCCACGCAGCTGGGCCATACAGCCGCTGAAGTAAGCCACCATAGCCACTGCGGAAGCTTCCTCAGCCATTTCCAGGAAGGCCTGCAACAAAGAGAGATCACATTAACAAAACGACGAATTTCCGCCGTAAAGAAGCAAAGAAGCAGTAAACCGCCAAGTGCTGATCTAAATATTTGTCAATTGTAATAGATAATGAAAACCTGGATTCAAAACTTACATTTCAACAAAACGCTAAGATGGTAAGAAAAAAGTTTGCAAAAAATAATGAAATTTTGGGAAGAATTAGATTTGTTTAAATGGATTCATACTTCATCATTATTTTAGGCGGGGATGCTGGTTTACTACACCCTCGAATCTTGTCGTCAAATTTTTCTTGGGAAACATTTCTATAAACTGAATTCTGGAAATATATTTAATCCAAATATACTAAAAGAGATCAGCTTGTATGTTCTCAATAATTATACTAGAGCAAGATCTCATACGTGGTTTTACACGCCCAGAATCCGTACAAATGCAAGCCGGAAATCACTCATTAATAGGGTAATTCGATTGCTGAATACGGCTTTTGCGGATAACATGGATCTATTTTTCTGTACATATGGGCAGTTTAGCAGCTATCTGCTTTCTATTCATTAATTAATTATTAATTAATCATAAATTAATTTCAAACGTATGTTTACAGTCTGCATTACTTGATTGCAGACTACAATTGTAAATAAATAAATAAAAACAAAATTATTCACAAAACAATTATTCAATCAAACATTAAAAATTGAAGCTGCATCTTATGTTTATCAAACCGTATTCCGAACGCAATTATTGCGCGATATATCGGGTTTTTACATACTAAATACGCGTTATTGCGCGCTGTAAATGCATTCGGAATACCAGCCAGGGATACGCAAGGATAGAGTTGATGTTAAATTAATTAAAAATGCCAACATGTAGACATATATTATTTTACAATACTGTGATATTTGTGTATAAAATTATTAACTCTAAAAAAACACAGAATTCTGTAAAAAAATTAACTGACACTGTCCCTTGACTGGCGCCTGGAGCGTAAGAATGATCACATTACCTTCGTGTAACAAGTTTGGCGTACCAACGAAGATGATTATATAAGTATTTATTAGGCCAAATAATATTTTATAATTAAGAACTAACAAAAGTGCGCATTTAGCCATATTACAATATAATTTAAAGTATGCAATTCTAGAAAATATTAAAATGCGATAGTAAATATATTTGATATTTCATTTAAGTACGAAAAACGTAGCTATCTTACCGAGAACACCCAACCTGAAAGCCGCATAGCTCTACATTTTGGGAAATTCCAGAGAAAATGTATTTATTGAGAAGAGGACTTCTGTATATTTTGTAGAACAGAGAATGTGGAAAGGAATTTGTGAATTTTTTGAAAATGGTCTTAGGTCAAATGTTACTTTGTGAAGAAAAACGAGAATTCCCTAAAACATTCCTAAGTATGAAACCTAAATTGTGTTTAATTTGAGAAATAATATCTTAAATTATTTAACAAATATCAAATATACAAAAGAGGCTTTTTATTCAACAGGTTTGAAAAACATTGTTAGCAGCTTTAAATATGCTGTAGGTGTTAATGTATAAACATAATTTAAAATAAACAAACACACCATCGCGCCGTTTTCCCGTAGAAGTAGGGAAAGAGCATAAAACGTCACATCACTCAGCTTGCATAGAGACCTCGCCTCCTCTACATTTATTCATCTTCTCGTGCAATCACATCGATTATTCCGACCTGTGTCATGTGCATCTTTAAGCCTTTATTAGATTTGGTATTCATGTATTTCAGAACTGGTGGTTTCATGATTTTAAACAGAAAAAATAATGACTGATAGACGTATCTTATTTAACGAATCTCATATTTTTTATGTTTTAAAAACCAGTTTTCGACAAAGACAGGCAGCGCTATTTTTTACAAATCATGTACTAATTTTTATAATCAATCGCTTATTCATAGACTCCATGAACTCGGAGATGAATTTAACTCTATTGATTGCTGTTCAATATTTCAATTTGAAGAAAGGTAATAAATAGTAGGATAATTTATTGTCTGATCAAGTTCTATTATTGTTTTTTGGTTTTATTTATATATTTGTTTCCATTTGTATTTGTAGTAATAGTACCGGCAGTATGAAATATAAATAGAGGTGAAATCGATCGGCTCGAGCGATGTCGCATTTTTCATGTTTTTTAAAAATAAATTCACTTCGGTCATATTACGGTTTTAATTTAAGCATTATTACCGATTGGAATCTACAGTGTGATGAATGCACAATGCAATACGAGTGGTCGATTGGACATATTGCATTGCATGACACCGAATAAATTCCAAAGCTCATTTAGCATAATATTTTGAGGTTTGCTGCAAACAAACTAGTGCTAGTAGGTTGCCGCGTTTGCTTACTATTATTGACATCCTGGGTTCGATTTCTGGCCGGGTAGATGTAAAATATTGGTTTTAAAGTCGGTTCGACACTGACTTATTTCAATATTCCTGGACTAGCACCTGATGCGTAAGACTGATCACTGATCACCTTACCTTTAATGTCAACGTAATATATATATAAAAATATATATACGTTGCAATCTTATGCACCACTAGATGTGAATAAAGAAATGATGATATTAGATGGCTGTTTACAATATGTATATAAATAAACGTAATTTCTAGACTGGCATTCATAGCGTGATACCCATCGTCCTTCTCTCACGGGAAACGAGTTGGGGAACGTTGCAACTAATTGCATTAATAACTAATTAATTACTAATTGTACTCGAAGTTACTATCACTGTGCGTAATGCAGAATAATTAGATCCTTAGAATGTAACAAATAAATTAACTTTTTATAATGCATAAAAACTTATGTAAAAAGTCAAAAATCACTTAGTTTCGTTCACGTTTGTAAGTTATTTATTCGAGGTATTAATTTTATTAACAATTATTGCGACATAAAGCCTGAATCCATTCCATGAGACTAAACTCCTGTGTTGGGAATAATAATACACTTAAACAACAAAGCACGAAAAATATTATACAAAAAAGAATATTATTAAAAAATAACATATAGCGCATCAATAAAAAAATTAAAAAAACCAAGATAAATGTTTGATTTACATGAAAATCCAGTACTAAACCCCTCCCCTGAAAATAGGTGTTATGAAAATGAATATGAAACACTGTCGGTGCGATAAATGAGAGGTGCCTCTGATCAAAAGTCGTGCGAGTTTTGGGTATAACATAATTCCACACAATTAAGAATAGTCCAGATGGAGCGTAGAATCATATTTGAATGCATCGGACTGTGTCCAATAATTCCCCCACTATGCCCTACTTTTGCCGCGCGCATTCGTGAGATCAGAGCGTATTGTTGCTTGATGGAAAAAAAAAATCATAACACAAATGTAAGGTAAAAAAAAAGTAATCTGTTAATTTCTCTAAAATTTTATTGTGCACGCGGAAACATTGATTAACAAAACAGAGCAGATAAGTAAAGGGTCATTTAATAAGAGTAATTGAATTAATGAACTTTAAACTTAAAATAAAAAACAAATTTTATTTTATATAAAACGGATATATTTATATCATGTTAAATAATATTTGATGTTTTGAAGATAATGTCGGTCAAATGTCCACCACAGAGTTGTTTAATCCGAGATCCAATTTTCATTAATTCTCTCATTAGATGAGCAAAGTAGGGTAAATAAATTTACTACCCTGGCAACACTAACGAAATTTCCATTTTGTTTCTTTGACAATCTGACAGATGGAAAAATAATTTAATTTTGAAGTAATACATTTGTTATATACACATGCATTTGCAAATTACACATGAAATGTGATCCCATCCTGTTTCTTTAAGATCCTAGTAATATTTCTACAGTTTAAAAGGACACAACACAGCATAGTTGAATTCAAATCAGGAGTTGCGTACTAAGGGACGTCTATAAAGAAACTAATGTGTCAAAACGTAAACCTAATAAATTATGAGTAGTTTAGTCGCCTTCTGTTTGATGTGCGTATGCGGTTTCTGGACTATTCTTAATTCTATGCATAATTCATACTCTAGGAAAATCTCGTACGAACATTTTGATGAGATCTAATGAAATGTATTATAGAACGATATTTAATATTGATTTGTTAACTTTATAAAAAAAAAAACATGTCAAATTATATAAAATAAGAAGATTCCAGAATTCGTTAAGCGCTTAAAAAGGTTTAAGCAACTTCGGGATCTTTAGTTAGACCAGTGTTGGAGTTACTAAAAATATTTATTTACGCACGTTTAAATCCAGGAAGGTTCCTTTAAGGATACCCCACTGTCCTCTACCCTGCCCACAAAGGGATAAGAGAAGTCTTAACCATTTTGATTATGGACATCTTCCCAAAAGGGTCAATTCGTGGTTCAAATTATATCATAATGGTAGGGATTGCTCATATATTCCGTATGGAAACTGTCTTACTAATCCACTGTGGAGATAAAATAATCCATTTAGACAGTAAGAAAAATATTGATTACGATAATTTATACAAATACCTCTTGATTGATTTATTTGATAAAATAATCGTTAGAATATGAGGTAAGCTAGTAAAACGAACAATTAATAATAATTAGAACCAGAATAGAAAATATTCAAAACAAATTAATAAAGTACACTTTTGAACGGGGAATATGAAAATTTAGGCATTAACAGGGCTTCTGACCTGTCATTGGATGGTTAAAGTGACCACTTTATACACTGTGTAAAATTCAACATTCTACTTATGTTATCTACCTGTCTACAAACATACGGACATACTCAAACCATTGTTTAACATAATCTAGTTTCAATAGATAACTAAATTAAACTTTTTTTTATTTTCCTTATTGGGAACATTGAATAAATACTGATTTATTCAAAATCAATATCACACACGTTAATAATATAATAAATTGACAGATTAAGTTCTCATAAAACGAATTTAGCACTTTTGAAGAACAATCGGTTTCACACGATTAAAAACTTTTGTTGTACTATAAAATTCTCTAAAAGTAACGTTTTAGTACTTTTTTCCAAATGTAAAAATTAAATGTAAGTATTTTTGCTTTTATTCGAGACGAAAGAGAGTAACTGCCATCTAGCGGCATGCATACAAAGCATTTATTCCATTTACTTTTTTATTTTTTTTATTTATAAAATTGTACATACATTTATTAGGGCCAGAGACACAGTTTATAGCGACACAATCTGCTTTCTTTCCACACTTTTATTTGCTTTTTATATATCTTGATATTTTTATGTTTTTTTACTGTGTATTTTTGTATTATTTAGTTTTATACTCACTGTTTTTTGGCATATTATTTATATTACTCACATTTCTTACTACAGTACAGAATGAGTTTCTAGAAACCATATCTCAAATATCCTTTCAATTATGTTTTTAAAATTTTTTTCAATTGATTCAACGATACTATTATTTTGTATATTTTTGATTATGTATGAATCTAATCTCCCCTTTTCTTCGAAAATTTTTATATTTATACTTTGTTTATTTGGATTGTTATTCTATTGCATCACATGTCATTATAATTTATTTAACTTATTGTTAATTATTACAGCTTGACACGGGCACAGCCTAAAAAGCTTTAAAAAGTTAATGAATATTATAACCAGTGTAATTTTGAATGAATAAATTAATACATAAATAAATAAATCAGGAACGACCTATGCCTGTTAACTTGGCTCGATTTGCCAGAAAATTCGTGTTGAGTCGGGGCACATAACATATTGTTGAAAGGTTGTTTGAAAAAGAATAATACAACATGAGATATTAATACATACCCGCATATAAACAAAAACGTTTAAAAAAAATAATCAGCGGTTTTAAACATAATGATTTCCAATAAAATAAAATAAACAACCAACTGCATTACACAAATCATAACTATTCCAACCCGATTATTTAAGTTGATTTCCTCTTTTTTCCAATATTGTATTGGTAACTTTATTTTTGTAGTTGGGCAGTGATACATGAAATATATCCTAATAGGGAAATATCACGTTCTACGAATAACGATAAAAGCATATAAATAGATATCGAATATTCAATTGTATTTTCAAAATCAATATGGATATTGTGGAGAACGGTTTTCATATATAACTTTAAAAAAGAAAATATGAAAAAATCTGTCACTATAAAAACGCAACATGTTAGGCATTGATAGTTGTGACATCAAAATTCTTGACGATGTTAAAAAAAAACTTAAGTGGTTTGGAATAAAGATGAAAATGAACATGAATCGTGACGTGGCCAATGCAATGACCGTTTTTGCAGAAATTAAAAAAATTCAAACTTAAAAATATTCATTATGCTACTAATAAGTAGTATTTTTTTTTACTGGACAGTAGTTTTATAGACCCTTATTACTTTAAAAATTAAAACGTGATATTTCCCTATTGTTGATGCATTGTCCCATTTTTTAGCTAAGGGCAAAAGCAGCTACATGCGCGATGGAGATGTCTAAATGAGAACCTAAAAGATATGGTTACAGTAATAAGTCATAAAGACTTATCGCGTGAGGTAATATCTTACATGGTAAAAAAAGTCAAGGTAATTGATTAAATAAAAAAAAAGACACAATATGCCTAACAATCTCAGGGTGGAAAGGAAGGTGTGTTGATGTCTGTCAATAGTTCGGCTTCTCTTGAGTAGGTTTCCCGTGGTTTCCTCTTCTTTAAGTAATGCGAAAAAGTTTCTTAACAAGGCCACAGCTGATTATTTTACTAGATCCTCACACGATCGTTAGAGTAATTAGAAGGAACGCACTTTTTAGTAAATGCCTTGAACATCATAAGCAACTCTCATATATGTATGCGAATAAGAGGCACGTTCATTGCTAGTGTTTTGTATTCTGTTAAAATAATATATTGAGCTATCCTTCGAGAATTTTGACAGTAAAATACGTTAAATATTTTGCTCAACCTAGGCGGTACATAGAAAGAAATCAACTTGAAAATTTCAGGGGTATCAAACAATGGTTTTATTATTTCTAGATCTATCTATATTATAAGATCGCTTGACGTTTCTACGTTCGAGCAATTCAGTTAATTTTAGAGTGCTGAGAATTTTGTTATAATTTATTAGATCTCTAGGGATAGCCATCTTAACATTAATGTATCTAAGAAATTTATTTTGAGTTCTCTCGAGAGACTCTGTAAGTAATTTGATACGACAATATTGGTGAAATCTAGTCTTATAGACTACTAAACAGAGATGTATACATATATTTTATTGTATTCATGTTATCAAAATATATTCCGGTTCATAGTACGAATCCCAATAGTTTGAGAGCTTTTCATATTTTAGTTACATGTTCTTTAAACTTTTATTTTAAATTGAATAAAACACCCAGTGGTGGTATTCTGGATCGTCTCTACCCCCCAAAGAGTGATTAATTTGAAGATTTTGTTTTTTTTATAAAGCATTTGATTAAACGTCAACTATAATCTTCCCTTACATGCATTTTATTTATTCAAAATAAGTGATATCAAAATGCCTGTTATAAATAATCTTTTTGGTATCCCTGATTTGGTCAAATGTTATTTTATATTTTAACAATGAAATGAAACTGCCTAGATTGAGATGTGCTGAAATGCCTGATGCGCGAGCAACTAAGAGAGTCATGACTGGACATCCAGGAGGTAAAAGAAGGATAAGAAGACCTAGACTGCGGTGGGAGGATGAAGTAAAAAAGGATGCAGCACAGCTTCTTCAAGTTGCAAATTGGAAAATGACTGCTGAGGACAGGCGGAGTTGGAGACAAAAGTTGAAGGAGGCCATGGCTCGATTTAGGCTGTAGCGCCATCAAAGAAGAAGAAGAACCTATTTTAATGTGCCTATTAGGCCAATAAGGCATCATATTTACTTGAGATAAATTAATATACCTAAGTCAAATTCGCAGATTAATTCTCTGTTCTCTGTTGAGAACAAACACACTGATGACCAAAAAAGTATGTATTTGCTAAAACTTTATCAAACTTCAAGAGCCAATTGAAGGCATTGGAGCAAATATAGCAACCTCTAAAAAAACTTTTTTTTTGGTCATGATGTCATTGTGTAGTTTTTCAACTTTATTTTTATAAAAATCATGAGTTGAGTTGCAAATATGGCTTAAAATCATACTTCCGATGGTTTGAAAATAGTGTTAAGCAAACAGCAATATCCATCAGCCATTTTATTCGACCAACGACAGGCTTGAGATTTAAATTTTTAAATTGGCCGTGCCATACAAATAATAAGAAAGTTTTATGAATTCATGTTTTTATTTAAGCTAATTTATGAGTATGTTAAAGTTTAAGTGAAAATAACATTTCTAACATAAAGACTCGCTTTGGCATTAGTGTAGCAGTTTTTGTTATTTTTCTCGAAAACACCAAAATGGGAGTTTGCTATCTTTGCTTCCAATGCCCTCAATTATTCTTAAATTATTTTGATTAATAGTTGAGTTTCTAGTAGTATAATTTGTTTTTTATATATAGATTCTCATTGGAAATTGTGTTTCTATATTTGGAAATCGTTTATATTCTCTGTATATATAAAAGCCCTTTGGGCGTTAATAAATAAATAAATAAAATTTAAACATTAAATTGTGAAGTGAAATGTGTTCAATTTAATTCATTTATTAGAAATAAGTGAACTGAACTTCTTTGCTAGCTGCCAATGAGTGTTTATAGCGTTAAATGTGGTTCTGATGTGAAGTGTAAATAAACGTGGAAATGGGTAACGACGGTCTTTACTAATGAATTAAAAAAGAGACCGGCAGCATAAACGTGCGAGTAAAGTCAGTTCAAACAACTTGTTAACCAGGGGTGTCCGGTGGCCGGTCTAAAATCAAGGTTCGGGCCATTGCAAATGCTAATAGGTTTGATAAAAAAATACACTTGAAATTTTGAATTTAAATACGTTATTGTAAGAGTTTTTTTCCCCTAGATTTCCTAGACACGTATTTTCAATTAATCTTTCAATTTTTGGACGAAATATTTTTCTAAATTGTTTTGGGTCTTGTGGTGTATTTAAAAAAAAAAGTATTATACAGTATCGTTATTTTACAATCACACGGCAGTGAATAAATTACACATAACATCTTATTTCAAAGGCAAATAAACAACGGATTAATATAAATATTAGGAAAAACAATGCTAGATAGATTTTTTTGTAGAGAAATAAATTTGGGATTAAAAGAAAAAGGGATTTTGTTTACTATTTATTGTACCCTAATTTTTTTCTTAACCTTTAAGAGCCTGAAAGCGAAAAAAATTCTCGATTTCCGGAGGGGCTATCAGCTAAAATGTTAAGATAAATCTAAGCTAAAATGCTATAAATAGGACATTTAAAAATATGTAGTTTTTATCATGGTAGTGTCAATAAAACTGTTTTTTATAGTATTTTGAGTTTTCAGCAAAATGGGTACGTTTAATAAATTATAAAATATACATCGCGCTGGTCTTGCTGTGACATGTTAAACAGCACTGATCTAAAGTCACGCAACGCGTTAGCGTGACGCGGAGTTGGATATGAGAACGTTAAATGTAAAGCATTCAATCCAGATTTTTATGGTTATGGCTAAAAATGTATTTATTTATGTATTTCACAGTTTTAAAATGTACAGAGTTTCTTTGTTTCAGGTCCCGACAAGCTAAGAAATTCCTGTGTTTAGGAAAGACCTTATTTAAATAAAGAAGGACCTTATTTAAGAAGGACCTTATTTAAAGAAATAAGCGACAAAATAGCAAGAAGCACACGTGCAAACTGACCAACATTTCGAAGATTATTATATGTAAAGCGATAAAGTGTTATGTCTGATGTTTGCACGGGGGAAAGCAAAAACAAATTTGCATTAAAATATTTTAATTATGTCCACAAATTTTTAACATTACGGGGTAGGGTTATGCAAAAAAATTAAATCAGTGATATTTTGAATATCACAAACTTTTCTGCTCCCACAAATTTAAAAAACACATTTGGTCATGATATTTACAACTATGCGTAACTCAGGGAATCGTCATGAATCTAAGTTTTGCTCAACGAAGTTCGACAAAAAGTCTCCGGAAAACATTGGTCATTCCAAATCCAATAAACTGCTCGATGAGCTAAAACACGAAAAGTCGAATAGCAAATCCAAGCACCATTAGGTGCGGAAAGGGAAATGAAGATGACTTTATGTTAAAAATAATGATTTTTTTACATTACAATTTTAGAACGTGTTAAATACCGAAAATAAACCGTGTAAAACAATGGTGTTAAACTAGGTTCCAGTGTATTATAAGTCTGTTAGTACAAGAAAACGTCCGCCTTGTATGAAAAACATCACCAATACTATAAAGCTATTGATATTTTTTTTACATTTTTTTTAGTTTTTATATTATTCACTAAAAATTTGTAGACACAAAATGATAAAATCTAGATCGCGCCAAAGCAATAATAAATACAAATTTATCGGCGCATTAAGCTATTATACTCATGTAAAAATATAACCGTGAAAGTACGGCACGCCACTGTAGAATTTGTAAAGCCGACAACACAGGGTGTTTAAGATAAATAAACATTCAACGAGGAGTAATTTTATTTGGGGTCTGGTACAGAGTTGCCTTAAACGTGAGGTATGCAGAGAACAAACTAGATATACAGGGTGAAGTAGAAGAATAATTAATGTTACCTACCAAAATCTATGTATTGTTTGAGTAAAATTAAAATTGAGTAAACTTACCACAGGCAAGACGGAAATTACGTTCATTTTCATTTACACAGAAAAGTGATGATTCAATTTAGGAAAATAAAAGTATTTACAATTTAGACCTGAAATTATTCCTGTTGTTGTAAAATTTTTGTATTCCATTGTAAAACAAACCAGCCAGAAGCCAGCGGTCAAACTAAAAAACGAACATTAACTTTGAGGTAGGCACATCGATATGTATCAAGGGATCTAGAACCCAACGGTGTAAATATATACGCATTTAAATTATCAAAAAATTTGATTAACCGAGCGATTTTTGCATAAATTATGATTTATTTTTACTTTTGTGTTCCATGAAATTTTTTTTACACAAATTATCAGTGACATAGAGAGCCATGGAAAGGAGAATGCTGGGTATTTCGTTGAGAGACAGGAAAACCAATACATGGATTAGAGCGAGAACAAATATCACCGATGTGGTCCATTAACCAGAAATGGAGCTGAACTGATCATATAGCCAGAATCACTGACTCTAGATGGACCAAAAAAGTCCTGGAATGGCGACCCAGAATGGGTAGAAGAGTATCGGCAGGCCTCAGACAAGGTGATCTGATGACATAAGACGAGTTGCAGGAAGTTGTTGGATGCGGTTGGCTCAGGATAGGGACATATGGAGACTAAAGGGGGAGGCCTATGTTCAACATTGGACAAGAGACGGCTGATGATGATGACGATGATGATGATTTATTTAAATTTTTAATCTTTTTGAGGTGGCCACTTTTTACTTAAAAGCCTATTTAAAATACAAAATAGAAATAATATTTTTTTAAAGGCCAAATTAATTCCGACACAACTGCCAGTTTTCGAACCCAACTGCTAGATGCTACTCTATTAACATAAAGCAGCATCTAGTCAATTAACTCGAGCTAATTATAGCGCACGCATAAGACCTAAGAAAAAAATAAATAAATGATTGTGCACATTAATACAGTATTTCAACAATTTACGATAGAATGTAGCCTTAATTTAAATTTTCAATTACATGAACCCCCTCCGTATTGAGGTAAATACTCTAATGTACATTTTATGTTTAAAAAAGCGCCCTGTATGTAACGGTCTGGACTGGGTGAACCCATCACTGATTAACGGGGATTTATTTTTACAAATACAAGCGGTGGGTTTTGTTAACACGCCAACTACTAGGGAGTGTTATTTTTTACCGAAAGCTCCGGGGCCAGGATTAGAGTGTTTACAGGAAAATACATATCGGATGTGGTAAATATTTAGACGGCTACCTACAAATACAAAGGTGTGCGTTCTGTGTAATGGTGGTAGGAGTAAACATCAATCGCAATTAGAAATATTCTTCTTCTTCTTTTTTGCTTTCTCTAGGACTGCGTCCTGTTATTGCTCGGAGCCTGTTCCAGGGATGCAGACATCTAACTCTCCCGCTATATTTTTAGTGCTGCCAACTAGTACTGCTCCTCCCACTATATTTTATTTATTTTATTAACATAAACGGCAAATTTGCCTTTTAAAAAAATTATAATACTAACATATTTGGCATAATTAAAAAAAAAAATTCACACAAAAAACATATTTAATAGAAAGTTTAAACAATTCAAGAATAAATGTAAAAAACAAATAAAATATTTTTAAGTAATATAACAAGAAAATCATAAGTACTGTTTCATACAGCTGGGCAAAGTGAACAATAAACTGTGTATATTATGAAATGCATGAATAAATAAATATAATTATTATTCACCATCTTTGAAAAAGTTCAAAAGGTTTGTTCTATAGGAAAAATACCCTACACTAAATACATTAGATACGTGGGAATAACTATTGCCGAGTTCATGAAGTCTGTTCAATACGGCATAACAAGTATACACTGTCCGTGAATTGTTGTTACAAAATGGTGGCACCTGTCTCGTCATTCTTCCAGGCACCTTGAAGTTGATGAGAGATAACAGTTCAGTGCAATCCCATATTGAATTTTAAATTTTAAATAAATTTAAAAGCACTATAATTTTTCTTCTATCGTTAAGTTTTAACAAATTTAATTGTTATATGTTGAAAATCGTAATTTAAAAATTCATGACTGACTCTAAGTTTAAAATTTATATACCTTAAGAATATTTTTTTAAGACTCTTTCAAGAGAACTTTGGTGACAGTTTTAGTAAGGAGTCCATAAAAGGTCCAATGCAGGTTTTATAAACCCGTACTTTGCTCTCTTCTTCAAAAAAATATTATAACAAATAATTTATTAGTATCATCAAACCATTTGCCCGAAGGAATAGGCAGAGAAGATGGAATACCACATGCGTCTATCTCGATATACATCTCTAATTTTGTCCATATTCCTACATCTTATCCTGAATGAGCTTTCTGTGGTTTCCTCTTCAAATACCACAGCCAACTATCCTACCAAATCCTCATACAACAGTTAAAATTAGAAAGAACATACATATTACTATAAATATAAGCCTTGTACATAATAAGTGAGGTAAAAAATAAGCAACTATCATTTTTCTAAAATTCCTTCGATTGTGTTTGATATTTTGGTTTATCTGATAATGCTACGTCTTTTTTAGTCATTCTTAAATTAAAATTCGTATCCGACAACGTTCAA
This sequence comes from Micrasema longulum, assembly GCF_059751315.1. Taxonomy (NCBI): domain Eukaryota; kingdom Metazoa; phylum Arthropoda; class Insecta; order Trichoptera; family Brachycentridae; genus Micrasema; species Micrasema longulum. The sequence continues at coordinate 695,415 of NW_028277853.1, read as the reverse complement.
CCTGGCTGCAACAATTATTTCGTGTTGGTATTTCAAGTACAAATATGTAATAATAAAAACGCATCTTTTCACTAGAATCCTAAATTATCGAAATCGATATATACTTTCTCACTCCAAACAACAACAAAAATAATGCTAGAACTTTAATTGCTACTAATGTTAATAATTTAATCTAACTGTACCTATTTAAAAAATGTTACTTTTGCATGTTTTATTTTTTTGTATAGGTACTATTATTGTAATTATTTTCCCTAGTTTTAAAGTAGAAAAGAGGGAGAGCTGATCTGGGGTTACTCCGTATTGATCCGCTGGCGAAAATATTTTTACGACCGAGTAAACAAAAAACTTACTCTTTTATTTAAAAATAAATTTTTCATTATTGTTGTAATATATTATTTTTTACGAGTGAAATGATACGGAGTGGCTTTTCACGGCTACGCTTTTTTAAAAATGTTTTTTTGGCATTATATTTAGTAATATAAAGAAAACTTTCATGAGAAAGTTTTCAGTGTTTTTTTTTCAATTTTTTTTTCATTTTGTTAAAAGACTATTAAACTGAGGGGTTTTTTTACAGTTATTCTTGATTAATTCTTCCCATTGGTCCATACACGGCAAGCGAGTCGGAAATCTTTCATAGTTCTCATATCATAGGCCGATTAATTTGAACCAGTGACGACATTCAAAGTAGTTCGTTTTTATTAAAATGTTTTTTATTATTTTTTTCGTACATTTTCAAGAAACTTTGCCGCCACAATTTAATGCTCTAATTTTCACCGCGCAAAAGAAAACATTTATTGTATCCAATTTCCTGTAAGGCTAAAGTTCCTTATTGTCCTATAATTTTGGTTTATTTGTAAATATTGCATTTTTTGTTTTAATGGCTGTTGTTTTTTTTTATTAATAAATAAAATAAATTAATAAATCATCCCCAGAGTTAAGCGACCCCTGTAATGCAATGCTAAGATATTTGCCTCACGCTCGGAGGCTTCCGGGTTCGAGTACCGATGAGATCACAAAAACAAATGTGATGTTTCTCAAGCCTGTGTCTTATGTGTTGTAATTTGTAATTCACAACTGTAATAGGGTCTGGAAATTGATGCGAAAAATAATATTAAGATAAGTAACAAATAAAAAACTTATAGTTAAATCGGATCAGTTGCACCAAAAAAATATATCTAATACAAACATTCAATTTTGTAAGTGAAAATTCTCGATGGAAGTTCATTGTGATTTCACTCATAGTATCTCTAGTCTTGTATTTCAATAATGAAATAAGTTCGATACATTTTAAAGTCACATCGTTGTGACGTTTCCGTCGAAATGGACATAATGACCAGTCATTGGCTGGGGAAATGTTGATATTTAAACATAGGCAGAATGGTAAATGTTACACAATGTGTTAAGTGGCATAAGCCCTGTAAACGCCTAGACTTTCATATTCCCTTCTCAATTTTTTTTCCCTCTCTGTTGCAACAAATTTAGAACTTAAGACAAATTTAAGACTTTTTATGTTTATTATGTCATTTAATAATAAATGTATGATTACAAATATTAGTTATGTTGCGTACAAAATTAACGTACTTAATTAAACGAGTTTAAATATTGCTTTAGAGTAATTAAAGAGCAAATTATATTTATCCGAAATAATGCAATTAGCAAAAGAGATCCGCCAGTATTTTATAATCTGAGCGATACCACGCGATGAGGTCGCTTGTTTACCCGGAGCGAAGAGACAATGGCTGCATGCGAGAAACGTGAAGCTGACTATGCCTTGGAGCGAGAATAATCATTCTAGAAATAAATATTTCGTGAGGGGTAGTGTTCCACGTAGCGGGTGGGAAGCGCTGGCAGCGCCATCGCCAGACCGAGGCAGGGATGCTGATGTAGCGCCTGATGTTCAGGGAATTATTTACCGCTTGGCAACACAAATATCGACAGGTTTATATCGGGGGAGGAAAGCGTTGACGAATCATCAAAGTCAGCGACAAGTGTGAGATGTTGATACGAATCGTGACGCAGGTGTATTAAACTAATTAATTAAGGAAATCTATCAATATATGGTTCCACGGTTCGGTTTAAAAAAAAAAATAGAGGTAAGTTTAATATGGAAATGATACGTTATCGTGGCTCGTTTTAAAATATTGTAAAAAATAAATAAATGAGAGATAAATATGAAACTTAATTTTTTAAACGAATACAAGTGACAGACGCAATCAATCAATTCTGGAGAAATAACAATATAGATATTATTTGTTGGCAAATAAATGTATCGGTAATTATCATTCCCCTTCCGCACCTAATAGTGCACAGGGCACTTCATTGGTACACCAATCGCAGCGTATCTCGTTTTCTTTTTGTTATATGAAGATAAGGTGATCAGTCTTACGCTTTAAGTACCAGCCCAGGGACAATGAAATATTCGAGTGTAAAAACGCCCTTTTTAAAATGAATATTTCATATCAACCATGCCGGGAATCGAATCCGGGACCCCTCGCACGGTAGGTGAACGCCTTGACCATTACACGACGAGTCCGACAATCGGTAATAAGGATAATGTATTGGATAAATTACAAACGAAATCTTGAGTATAAGCTCAATTCGCGGAAACACTTTTAATTAAGCTCGAGAAAGTGCAGTGAATTATTGAGCACTATCGCCGCGCCACTCAAGTTACATAATGGTTGTAATTAGCGAGACCGAGCAGGATTATAAACGTCGCTTTAATCACCTACAAGCATAATTCCGGGGAATATATCCTGCCTCCTGTCTACTAATCCCCTGACACAATTAAATCCTGGCGGAAAATCTGATTTAATTTACTATTCATAAATTGGCGCTCAAATGAGCGGAGCGGGCGCGGGCGGACGAACTTCGCTACTCCGAACAACTTTGCAGATTATATTGCGGCGGGTGGTTATTGAAGGGTTTTGAATTTGAATTTGGAAGCCAATATTCAATTACCAATAGGTGCGCAGTTTATGATTTAAAAGTCGAACGGAACTTTTGAATAAATTATAAGAGACAGCCCGGTTAATCCGATAAGTGGATTTATGCAAATTATTCGATTAAAGAAAATTCGTAACATATCAAACTTGTCAAGTATATTCACTCTCAGTTTAAGCGCAAGTCCCTTATTGAGTATAAATGGAAATAAAATTATCAAGGGAAATGAAATATTACGATTGTTGCTTTTATTTATTTTTTAAAAACAACAATTTTCTAACATGAAAATACCAGTTTTTATAAATCATGCAAAAGATGTAAACATTAAATGTGACAAAAAAAATATAAGAAACTCCAGTGAGAAAAGAAAAATTGTTAACATTTGCGTTTTCCATGGAGGTTATCACTCGTAATAAATAAAAATACCGAATGCACACTCCGAGCCATCCATGCACACACTTGAACGCACATATAAAAATACACAAACATATGCATTATATGCGGCACATGTACATAGCATAAACTACTTATGGCGATGCGTGAGCTGGTTCTCGGCAGTAGGTATATAAAATTTTGCAAATGTCACAGCGCAAATGGATGCAAGGAAATGGAATGAATGGACTGACCTTTTTAGTTGATTTTCTTGTTTTCTCCAAACTTAGCTGAGGCGGCGATAAGGCGGAGCGAGCGGCGAAACTTTCAATCGAACATGCACTTCGATCGCGGTCAAATCGGACACTGACCCCAGGTGGCAAAATCATCAACTCAATAGTTATTAGAACTATAAAGGTGCAAAAGGGACAGGATTCAAGTGGGCGAGAGAAAAGGAGACAGGCATAGGAATTTATTTACGCTGTGACACATTTTCAATCGGCCTAACCAACTTAAGATGTGCACATTCAGAAATTATCCCAAATAATCAACTCCATGAAGAAATTTTCTGTATCAACGTGCAGTTAAAAATGTCTACATTAATACGGAGTCCATTATAATTTTTGTAGGTACGTCTAATAAATGCATTCGGGGTATAATTGTTTTTACAAGTTGGTTTTTAAAAAAGGGAATTAAACCTGGTATAGCGAAGAGGACAACGGAAACCAATATTTTGTTAAAGGTACGACGAATCCACCATATTATTTAGGATTTTAAAACGAAAAATTAAATCACATGTAAGACGCCTTTTTGGTAGTGATTCTATATTAAAATTAATCAAAGATGCGCCGTAATAATTTTCAATGTAACCAAAAGGATATTCCAGGCTCCTTATAAATTTATTATAAATTATAATTATTCGTTAGAAGCTCCCACACTTCGTTTCTAGTCACGCGCTTCGTTGAGTGTTGAAGTGGTTCGGGTGAAGCTAGAAATAAATTATTTACTCCGATGAACTAGCGAATAAACGACGAAATTTTTGTATCAACATACAATCGAAAGTTTTCGATACAGAAGAAACGTTTTCGTATTAAATAAAGTAAGATCATTCCAAGTAAATATCATAAAACGCGACCCAATGACTGAATACTAATTGAAGCAAAAGATTGATCGGCACTTCTGTTATGTCTCCTTTCTTTTAGGATATTCACGACTCAAACGAATAAAAAAAAACGTTTCTCTCAGCTTTGTTACCTAAAAAAACTTTTTGATTATAGCTTATCGAATTTGAAAAATCTATTTAAATACAAATTCCTCTAATTTTAGTAAGCGAAGGAATAATTTGACTAGTGTTGTTACATTTTAATTACACATTGTATTGTAAAGTCATTAAGTACGGCGCCGTTGATATGTTTAATTGGTTTTTATTTTTTACGAAAGTATTTAATAATGATTTACAAATATAAAACTTTGAATCGTTAAAAAAACGTTTACTTTTATCAAGAAACGAGTATAATTCAGCGATACGGAGTTTAACCCTTGACGTCATTTTCAGTTGTATAAACTTTTAATGAGAACTTAATAAAGTCGGTAAATTTCCCTGCACAGAATATAGTGTATAGATAATTATAATATTTTTCTTGAAAACGGAATAAACTCGTCTTAGAAAAACAAGGTGTTGAGTAGATATGGAAGATCATTAAGTTTAACAGTTTTATAAATCCTGATCACCCACATAATAATATGCTGAGTTAACATTATTAAGGATCTCGGGGTTTATTTTGACACAAAATTAAATTTTAAACATCATATAGATTACATAACTCGTAAGTCACTTAAGCTACTGGGGTTCCTAAAGAGAGTAACCAAACCCTTTAAAAAATCGGAAACTGTCATATGTCTATATATGAGTTTGATTCGCAGTAATCTTGAGTATGCCTCATGCGTATGGAGTCCGCAATATCAAAACCAATAGAATCTGTTCAAAAAAGTTCTTAAAGTACCTTTTGTATAAGTTCCGAATTTCTAACCCACGTTCAAATTCAAATTACGAGCAACTTCTAACTCTTTTTTATTTTAATTCTCTGATAAAACGCCGCGTTGTTTTCGATATAAAATTTCTGTATAAAATATTAAACTACAAAGTAGATACTAACCTTCTAAATAAAATACAAATAAATGCAGGATTGAGAACACTCAGACATCGGGAAATATTTAAACTGCCTTTGTTTTCAAATAATGCTACATACCACACACCTATGGCCCGCATGTGTCGGGAATATAATGTATACTGCCGAAACAATAAAATTGACATTTATCATGATACTCTTTCAGCTTTTGCGAATAATCTCTTAGGAATAAATCTTATTCAATAAGTACACACGTACAACTTATTTTTTATTGCATTACATCCTGTATAAACAAAAATATTAAAAAATATGTATAACTTAACGTATAAATCTATTTTGTGTAATTCTATAATTGAAGATATAGATGCATGTTAAATTGTATCGACGAATGCTTTCAAATTGTATGTTTTCAAGTATATATCTTTGTTGAATTACCTAACAAAAAAAAATATAAAAAAACTAAAAATGTGAGTTACCATGTAAATGACTTAATGACATTATATAATCCCGGCAAATTCGTAGTATTACATATTAAACATAAATTTTTCCTTATACGTACCTAGCAGTGGTGTATAGAGCATTACTTTGGTATTCCAATTAGGGCAAATCTTGATCATTTTTGTTACATAGAAGATAGAAGGTGAGATGATATGTCTTATGCTTTAGACGCCAGTCCACCAACAATGAAATATTTATGTGCAGTACTTAATAAATATCATGTCGCTACAACTTACCGTTTTGAAGTTCTATTGTATGGTAAATAAATCAATAATACTGAGAAAGATAGAAAATATTTATTTTTCTCGTATCTAGAAATAGCATTTTTTATGTTGATTCAAAATTTCGCATTACTATGACTTAACGTTAAAAAGTTCGATTTAATAATCTCAAATCCCAACTCAATACGAAACTTTTAGTCCCACGGAGTTGGGACTAATATCTCAAAAAATGTTTACTTAACTATTTAGAGTAAATAAATAATCAATTGGATTCTGAACCAAGGATGTCTCGACTAAAACTTTACTCGAAAAAAGTACCGTTGTCCTTTAAATTGCATATATTATGACATGTCCATATTTCGCTTTGTTACGACTTAATGTTTTGGGGGAGTTCCTGTGACGGACAAACGAACAGTCAAACATGCACGTATTTTAATTTTATAATACAGATTCACTGACGTGTACAAGAGATTTAACAAATCCCATGTAAACAAAAGAAACAGATGATGTGATTTTTGAATTTGGTTATTTTAAATGTATAATTGAAAAAAACCGTTAGGGTTATATAAACATATTATTATAAGATTAAATCATGTTATGTCTCGTCTAATAATTGTAGTCATCATGTGATTTTTAAGGTTAATTTCAAATTTGTATTATATATTTATACTTTTTATGGTCACAATTTTTGTTAAGGATTTTATATCTAACCTGATTCTTGCCCTTGAGAACTAAAACATTGGTGACTCTGCCGAAGGGGATACCCAGTTGGATGACTTCAGCCTCGGTGGTCTCATTTGGAATGTTCCTGATGTGGATGACTCGAGAAGGTTTGCCAACGTTGGGCTCCAGCTTAACCTGTTAAAAAAAACAAACATTACAATCAACCGAAAAGTAAAAAAAAAAAATCCAGTGTGTTAAAAGTTTACATTACAAGATTGACATATATTGAATAAAGTTTAACTAAGCTAAAGAAACTTGTGATATTTTTTTGGACGATAGACACAAAGTCATAGACAAAGTCACTGAAAACACAGTACAACGACTCAAAAAAGTATCTTAAAGTTAATGGAAATTTATACACTCTCAGCCAAACATATTATATATATTTGTGATATATTAACTTAAATTTTGATAAAAGTTTTTACTAAAAAATACTCGTAAAAAAATAAATAAAACAACTTTTTTTAAACCACTATTTTTTTATAATTATTTTTTTTCCACCGACCGACTTCAAAGCAAACAAGATTCTTCGTCATGGTTTGCGTAACTAATGAATTAATTCCTATTTTATTTTTATCAGGTTTACTAAATACTACAGGTGGATCCAATAAATCAAGTCTTTTTTTCCCTTACAAGGGTGGTAATTTGATATCAATATTTTCGAAGCTAGGACTAAAAGAAATATTGTTTATTTGGTCATTAGTTATTTTTTTTATTATGAATCGCTTTTAAAAAAATTAAAGTTATTTTATTATAATGAATAACCACAAAGTTAGTGCTTCAAATATAAACTTCATAAAAAAAAACTTGTTTTGCTTCCACTTATTTATTAGACCAATTAGCACTTTCACCCTTGCACACCAATAAAACAATAAATGTTTTTATACAATGTAATTCTCCTTTATAGTTTGCCACCAACTCACGTTTTTAATGACTTTGTCCCACTCTGTTTCATCGAAATATTACGTATTGTAATCTCTTTCGATTTATTTTTCAAATATTCCTACACTTAAGATGACATTTAGTTTTATATAAATGATCCTTACACTGTATAATATTTACCAGCCCAAGATTTCCATTAGAGAGTGAAAGCGCTAACTGGTGAAGTATTTTTAATTTGTAATCTACATTTAAAAATAATTTATGATATCATCATATTGGAATTCCACCGAAAATTGTAATTATTTAAAAATAAAATATTTGCGTTATTTTGTTTTAAAAAAAAAAAACAGTATTACAGAAAATATGTATATATCATACTAGCTGACCCGACAGACGTTGTCCTGCCCGAACGTCGGCTTGCCTTGGAAAATGACTTTTTATTGATAAGAAGGTACCTAGGTACTTGTGATTAAATTCCAAAACTAAAAATTGTCAATATTAAAAATATTGAATTTAAGTAGGTACTTGTGTATGGTTGAATTCCAAAACATAAAATAAATATTTTTTCAAATATGGCATTCTTTTTGCAAACGTCAAACTCCGGTCGTCTCACCAACAAAGGGGTATACTTATGTAGGAATACGATTTTTAAAAATGTATTGAATTAAATATTACTTAAGTATTACTAAAAATCCAATAAAAAGAAATAAATGGGTAGAAATTATAAGGAATTTAAAGAAAGAATCTGATTGAGATCCACAAAAAACAAATGATGTTTGTAAACATTCAAAATCATTTTTTTTACACAAAAAAACAACATCTTTCCATTTTTTTGCAAGTTCATTCTCCTCGAATGCAACCCTTGTAGATCGATGAATAAAACGATGAAAAATATCGTCGCATATTTAACGCACGTCAGCCTTGCGGTGTAATAGTCAGCGCGAATGCCTAACATGCAAAAGGTCTCGGGTTTGATTCACACTAGAATATTTCAAAATCCCTCGACTGGTACTTGAAGCGTAAGACTGATCATCTTAACTCCAAATAACAAAAAAAAACAATGAAGATACGCTGCGATTAGTGTACCAATACAGTGCCCTATGCACCATTAGGTGCGAAAAGGGAACGATGATGATTTAAATGCTCGTATTATTATCATATTCCAGAAATAGAGCCGGGACGTTTAATTATTAATTTATAATAATTTAATTTGACGAACCTCTGAATTGTTTAAATTCCATTTTTTTTCCAAGTCCCAAAACACAAAAAGTAAAAAGATGTATTTGTATATTACACTAAGATTGATATTTTTGATGACATTTCTTGGTGGAGCTGCTTTTATTTTTTCCACGTTCGCTCCTAAATGCAGCGCGTGGACATCACCAGACGCCTTCAGGAGACCCTATCGCCAGCCAGCACTCTCGCCCCCCATCTATTTGTTCTCGAACTTCAATGTTGGTACTGATATCAAACTACCTTATACATACATCGTGTTTTCTCAAGCGCCTACTCTCAAAACTCAGGATTTTAATTATTATAAGTGAAAACCTCAGATTTTAGTTGCTGGGTTGTTAAGTGGTTGAACGTGGTCAAAACTCAATATAATATTTTGTAAGTATATTATATTTCATGTGTATCGCAAAAAAGAAACAAGGAAAATTTAGAACAAAATATTAGTTCTGTTTTAATAAAATGTGTAGGTAAGTAAAAATATTTTTAAACATTATTTTATTATTTTAAATGCCGGTTCAGAAATATGCGTGATTTATATACCATAATATCCAAATTAAAATCAAACATCAAATATAATTTTACGTGTAAAATATTGATTTTAATTTATTGCTTATACTGAAATTAGAATATGAATTTATATTTACATTTACTTTAATAACATATCTATTTACATCATCTTACAGTAGACATAACATTTCTTTTTAATTCAATCAAACTCTTTTCATTCTTCATACATTCAGGAATCTCTTTGTATATTTTAAAACCTTTGTACATAATGCAATTTTGGGATTCTGTTTTATCTTTTAATTGGCAGCTTTTTATTTTCCTATTTCTAAAAACATGATTACGAAAAACCATATTATTATCTTAGTATTTTTACATACAATTGTTATCATATTTGTATATGATATATATGATTTTATAACATTTATCATATTTGTATACAAATATTTTAAAGCCACAAAATCTAAATTATCATTCACTATACATTAGTGTTGAAATAAACCAGCTTACAAGAAGCATTGAATTTTAGATATTTTAGTAGAAAGTGTGTAATAAATTTTGCCGTTATATTTTGTATTATGTTTGCTGATAAACTTTAACTGAGATTTAATTTTAAATAAAGATAAGGCAAAATGCAAAATAAAGGAAAGAGAGATTGTGACTTGAAAAAAAGAAAGAAGATTAAGGCAAACAGAAGCTGCACAGCATTATAATTGCGAATTTTAATTATGAGAGTTCTAACGGAGACGATCTGCGCTAGAAGGGAAGCAGTGCAAAAGGCTAGGGAGGCGAAAAGGAAAAGTGGAGACAGCTGATTAAATAATAACAATACTCAAATTATTCCACGGCGTGTGCTTAGCTCAAATAATAGGAAAAAGGAAATTTAATTACATCTACGTATGAACCTACCACAGAATATACTAAAAGTTTGAACTAAAGTAACCGCATGTATGCTATGAGAACAAGTTACATACGTGTATAACCTACAATTAATGCGCGATGCACGTAAATAAGTACAGTACCCGGCAGCAAATAAAGCACATCGGGCTCCGTATGAATGACAAAGTCGACGCTCTTCAAAGCCGATCAGCCAGGCACGCGGCAGTCTCTTTCTTAAGTCCGCTGTCCTTTATTAAATGCCGGCTACTGTATATGGTATTTCAGACTTCAAGAATGGTGTCATATAAATATAAAAATAGTCTTAAACTAGCCCGTTAAAAGACTTGAAAGTGGGATTTAATTGTGTTTTTTAGAAAATGAAGTTGATGTTTGTCAAGCGGGTATCAAACGAAAATCGGCAAATAATGGAAGATATAACCCGCGCATACAAATATATCTTATCCATATAATAATTATTAAGGGTAGACAGAATAGCGCCAGTAGAACGAAAGGGTCCAAATGTTATCAACACCAGAAACAATCACGCAGATAAAACAGATAAGGAATTTATTGCGAGACAAAGAGATATACGAGAAGGAAGGTTATCCCTTCGGGTGAGTTTGCTAAATGGTTACGTCTGGGCTGGGGTTCCTCGAGGCTTTTCACAATATTAGGGTAAATCAAAGTGAACTTTCCATATCCGCAGGATATGGGAGAAACCCCAAATTTCACTGTTACTGTGTACTGAATTAGAATATCCGTCTTTTCAAACCATTGATATGGGCTTCGGAAAAATAAGGACGAGAATTCAACACCCATAATATCTATGCTACAATAATTATCGTATTCAACGGAGGCCCCGTTGTATACATTCAATAATGATAATATTTCATTACACCACTTATTATTTAGGAAGGTGTTTTGGTAAATATTCAAATTTTTCTCTACCTAAACCCAGTGATCAATGTTTTACAAATATGTTTGATTGAATCCGGGTCATGGTTTTGCAATGTTGGGGTAATATATTAAATATTTTGGGGCCCGAAAACCTGATATTTCTTTGCCCGAATTTAGAGTTTGTGGAACCCACGACCAATCCTTTAGTTTGACTCCTGGATGTGTAGGGGTGCTATTTTTGGGAATTAGAGAAATAATTAACTTTCACACACATTATTATTCTAAAATTTTTGAATTATTTATTCATTTAAAAATTATTGTAGTCTGCATAACTTTGCGGGCCGTTTAACCCATCACGTAATGTAGACTGTAAATATAAGTTAGAAGTTAATGAATAGAAGCAGATAGCTGCTAAACTGCCGATATGTACAGAAAAATAGATCCATATTATCCGCAGAAGCCGTATGCAGCAAGTAAATTGCCCTGTTAATGGGTGAATTCTGACTCCTTGGTGTGTAAAATAGTACATGAAATCTTGCTCTAGTATAATTATTGGGAACATATAAACTGATCTCTTTCAGTATATTTGGATTATATACTCGTATACTCCCAGAAATCAGCTTGTAGAAATGTTTCCTAGTAAAAATTGGGCAACGAGATTCGAGGGTGTTGTAATTCAGCATCCCTGCTGTAAATAATGATGGATACAAGAATTGATAGTTTTTTTTTTAAGGTATCGCAAAAATCACCGTTTAACCTTCTCCATTTCGGGATGTGGTTTGATTCAGAAGGCTTCCAAATGATGGAACAGTATTCTAGTACGCTGCGGACTAGTTTATCATACAATGTGCGAATTGCAGTAGTATTATTGTAATATCAAGTTTGGAAGTACAAATCCAAACATCTTACTAGATTTATCTACAATACTAGTAATATGCAGCTTAAACGTAAAATTCGCTTCAAAAATATTACAAAGATCTTTAGTTTGGTAATTGCTTGGTAAAACTACATCATTTATGTTATAAGGAAAAAAAGATCTATCTTTGGAACGAGTAAACAGGACAACGCAGCATTTTGGTATTCTAAAAGGTAATTTGTTAGTTACAGACCAATACTCAAATCATTTTGGAGGCAAGATGAGTCCTTAGCACTTTTGATAGATTTAAGAATCTTGACATCGTCAGCAAAGAGAAGGTATTAGGAGTTTATGATCGAGTCACCAATATCATTTTTAAATAGATAAAAAAGTTGAGGGCCTAGGTTGGATCCTTGGGGATTCGAGAATTTGTGTTGTATTCATAAGATGTGTTGTTCCCGTAGGTGAAATAATGTCGACGATAACTTGACATGAATGCCGAAAGGTTGGAAGTGGAACCGAATTTGTTTAATTGTTCATGTATCGTTTTTCTGATTTGTTGTGTTATATACTAGACGTGTTTATATTAATCAATATTTCCGTATGATAATAATTAAAAAATTCCCAAATATTTAATATAGTGTACCGATCAAAGTATTTCAGAGCATTCATTTAATCAAAGGATTTGTATAGGATGTGCAACTGCAGTTTAACTAAATGTTACGTATTTGATTTTGAATATATTTTTTTGAATGGAAAAATAAATATAAAATTTTGAGGGGCATTTTCAACAAGAACAATTTCAAAGGGACATTTCAAGGAGTTGTAAATAATTCACTATTAGAAAAAAGGGAATCAAGTTAGGGTAGAGGGGGTTCGAACCACGGACCTTTGATCCGCGAGTCCGAGACACCAGCCACAAGACCACAACTCGATTCGACTCAATTTAAGGTTAAGATATTGTTATCTAGCCATATTTTTATTATATCGACATAATTTTGAGTCGCAGAATAAGTTTCATCCTATTTGCCACGTGTAAAAATTAGAGCAGTGTCATCTGCAATTACAATTACGTAACATTTTTTTAATGTGTGTCAATGTTATTTTCTACAACGTAAAAAGCTTTAAACCATGAAAGTAAATTACCCTGTAAGCCTTTATTTAACAGAATTTTTATCATGATTTTATGTGATATCGTGTCGAAAGCTTTTGTTGAGTATAAAAATTATAGATATTTCTTGCCGGAATTAAGATATTTAGAAAAAATATCAGATCTTAAGAGAATTATTCTGTTATACCAGAGATTTCCGTATCAGTACCTATTCCTTTTTGAAATCCATACTGGTTTACGGATAAAAATTAAAATTTTCTCCTTACATTGCTTTTTCAAATTGTAAGATAACTTGCCATACCTTTTTTTTCTCTGATGTATTGACATGTTTTTATACTTTTAAACTACTTTTAATGACTTATATTGTATATGTGTATAAAATCAAAATATTGCTACTCTTACTATAATGTGTCATTAATTTTGAAGATGTTTTTTAAATTGAGTTGAATTTATTGTCTTATATTTCATTTAAAGATTCTTCTTATCGTTTCTTTGAATCCCTTAAAATATGTAGGTGTATATTTATTTTTTTCCTTTTTAAAAATGTTATTACTGTATTTTATTTTATTTTTACATCTGAGCATGTTTTTCATTCTTTCTTTTAATTCTTAACTTATAATTACTTCTACAAATTTTCTTCATTTTTAATAGTATTTCCATTTGTAAATACTTACCACAAACTACAAACTTTAAAATAACTTTTTTTTCTTTCATTTTAATTTTTAAACAACTTCTATTTATGTTTTTTTTCCTTCTCTTTTTTGTACTTTCATTGATAACCTTACATATAATAACTTTATTATATATGAAATCTTCACAGGTCCATTAGAAGTTTAACTGTGTAAAATATAAAACTACGCAACTGTACTGTATGTTTCACAAATAAAAGAAAAAAAATAAAAATCCATGCATTCTGAAATTCCCTTTTGACTACTTGTTCTATAATTTTAAAGATTATTTTATAGACACGATTTTAAGTAGTGATATTGGCCAATAGTTGGCAACAATCTACTCTGTCTCCTTTTTTATGTACTGGCATTACAATGACTTTTCTTAGCTCAGATGTTGGGTCGGTAAATTGTGCTCTAGCTGGAAATAATTCAAAAAGTTTTATTAACTAGTGTATCAGACAGCTGTTAGTTGTTAATAAAATATTCTGCTTGCGTCCTTGAATTCTAAGTGGAAGTTTTAAAAAAAATCCAAAATATGCTCTAAATCTGTTTTTTTTAGCATATCTCGACTTTGGCTTATCCTAGACAAATAATGAAATAAAGAGTACTTTTAAAGCTATTCATTCGTTTGCAATTTCTTGCAATAACTGATAATTTATAGTATAAAGTATAGATGAACAAAATCGCGCTTGGCCGGACACGCGTCGCGCCACGGATCCCGCTATCGTTCGCTCGCTACCCGTCTCCGTCTTTCTTCTACAAAAATCCTTTTATTTATACAATAACGATTATCAAATTCTCATAATTAATTAGCTATGCATTAAAAGTTAAGTAGTTTTAGTTCTTTTTTGTTGTTATCGTGGTCTATTAAAATCATTGACACATTTCGGGACATGCGGTTACAAGAGGAGATTCCAACAGAATGCTCGTACTAGGTTTTCCTGTAATTCAAATTATTTAACACTAAAAACATGCACAACTTTTGCTCCGAGAAATTTATGTTTTGTGACCCCAAGAGCGTTTAATGTCATGGACAAACATTAATAAGTTCTCCAAAACGAAGGCCATTTTCAGGAGAGGTGTACAGGTTTGGATTTTGTCTAAGGGAAGAGACCATTGCAGTAGACTGCTGCGAGATATTGCATAGATGTAATGATGCATAGTTTATGTAAAAATTGTTTACTTTTACTTTTGCTATTGCTTAATAATGTGCATGCCTCCACTTTCCATTATGTTGTATCCCAACTCAATACGGGGCTCCTGGCCTCATAGAGTTAGGGATACGTTATTATAGTATTTACAGTATTTCTATAGCCCTTGAGGTATTATATTACGAAAATGGCGCTATATAAGTAATATACATAATTATTATTACTTGTAATATACAACATAAAAAATCTCCCTCTTAGAATAGGTTGAGCCATGTTTTATGAAGACTATCTTAACCAGAAGACGCTCAGTAATAATTTTCCGATTCACTAGTTTTATAAAGATTCCCCGGTATTAAATATGTTTACTTTTTTATGCTACAAATTTATAAAATAGATAAACAAGAAAAAGTCTTGCCCGCCTAAACTTTTTGACTCCATAAACTCTTGGCCCCTCACCGCAAGAATAAAGAAACATACTCCAGCTGACGTGATTTTCGACAGTCACATGAACCCTACCGCTTTGCAAGACAAGTTTTTGGATAATGAATCAAACAAGAGGCGGTTTATCTCCATGCTGAAGAAAAAGCTGGATGATTCGAATATTACTGTGAAGCAGTCTGTAGAGGATGCCTATAGATGAATTGTCAACACAGAATTTGAACATTCGTATTTTTTTAAGTCTGTAATTATCGTTGGAGAAAACGTAGATCTACTGGTACTTTTCACAGCATTGGTTACAGCCTTTTTAAATGTATATTTTCTAATATGAGCCCTGAGAACGCTCGCATATGTGCGTCCTGTCATCGTTTTATCAATTCAATTCTGGGCATCTCCTTTGTCACCTCCTCCGTGAAGCCATTTCATCCAGGTATACAAGGAAGGTTTGCTCATTTTCCATAAAGCCACAATAAATCATACGTTGACAATTCAATTAAGTGGATGGACACGCAATTCACGGAGAAAATATAGATGAATTAATAGAAATAAAATACTTACGCGTAGTATATGGACAATGCGCTAAAATTTTGCAACACATTTTAATTATACCAACAACAAAATTTCTAAAAAGGTAAGATTTTTTTAAACAGAGTAAGAAAAAAATCAGTTTAAATATAAGTAATCTAATTCTTAAGGTGTGTTTCGAAATGTCTTTACAATCTGTAAACGTTATTAAAAAGTCCGTATGAGTGAGTTTTTTTTCACCAAAATATTGGAAGTTTTTTTAAACTTCAAATCTCTTATTAAAGGTGCAGTCTGGTGAGTCGGTGATGTTTTTAAAGTTATTTAATTTTGCACTGTTCATGTCTTTTTTGCAAACATTACGATGTTTTTTGTAAAAGGTTATTAGATCAATGTTATTAAGGTCTATTTTTATTTATATCACTACAGAGATGGGTAGAATTTTTGTTTCAAGATTATGGATATTCGAGCGTTTACAGGGCTTATGACCTGTCATAGGTTGGGTTCAAGTGGCCACTTTTATGTAGGTACTACAACATTCCCCATTCCGCTTATTAGCGAATATCCATATCGGTGACATTTTTGGTTTTTGTATATATGTCATGAAACAAGGAAAGCTTTTGCTAGCGCGTTTGGAGCGCCATCTATGTATTTGATATTGAGGTTAATCTTGAAACAAAAATTCTACCCATCTCTGTAGTGATATAAATAAAAATATACCTACTCCCCCTTGGGATAAAACCCAGAATTGTGTGTGTATAAATATGTAAATATATATACACATACCAAAAATAATATTGTGTTATTAAGGTCTTTATGTAATTTCAAATGTATTACATATATTATTTTTTTTAATTATGTCTTTTACTTTGTTTCTTACTATGTATTTTGTTTTTACTACGTATTTTACTGGGTTTTTTAATATGCTTTGATTATGATTCTTACTATGTATATTGTTTTAACTAAGTAATTTACTGAGTTTTCATGTGTGTTTTTTACTGTGTTTTTTTGCTACATTTTATGTTATGTTCCGTGAAGTGTGTAAGGCTGAGACATGCATTATTGACAGAATTAAGAAAGGGGTGCTGCGTTGGTTTGGACATGTAGAGCGAATGGTCAGCGAAAGAACGACTAAAAGGATCTACGATGCAAATGTTGATGGATACAGAAAACGAGGAAGACCGAGAAAGACATGGCACGATCAAGTCCATCAAATACTTGAAGATGGACATGTCAAAAGTAGGAATAATCGGCGTGCGTGCATAAGAAGATGTATGAATGTAGAGGAAGCGAGGTCTGTATGCCAAGATAGAGTGTTATGGTGTTCTATCCTCTCTGCCTACCCCTACGGGGAAACGGCGTGATGGTTTGTTGTTGTTGTTGTTGTTGTTATGTTATGTTTTTTTTTTACGTATGTTACTATGTTTTTCACTATATTTACAAGTTTTCTACATTTATTATTGTTTCTATGTATAAACAACTGTTTTTTTTCGACTGGCATAGAACGGAGTAAGTAACCTTAGTTAGATAGTCAAAGCAACTTTGCATAAATGTATAAATTTATGTATATATGATAATAAATAAGTAACTAAAAATATTGGATCATTTTGTGAATAGAATATAAAAAACCTCTAGTTCTTAGGGGTAAACAATTGTTTTATTATTACCTGTAACTTTCTAACATCTATGATATTATTGACGTTACATTTTCGAATCGGGTTGTGGTCCCGTGATAGTATTGTGGACTCAAGGGGCCAAAGGTCCGAGGTTCAAATCCCACTCTACCACAACTTGATTTCGAGTTCCATTTAGGAAATGGTCCGAAGATTGAAATATTTGAGGAGTAAATAATAAATTCAAGCGTTTCTGTTTTTTAAAACAAAAAAATATATATTTGACATAACGGTATTATTGACAACCCTGCAATTATGCGAAGCATTATCCTTTATGTTCCGAATAATTTAGACAACGTCAGCATAGATTGTTCCACATTTCAATACATAGAACCAACTTTAAATTGTTGTGCCTGTTAAAAGGGCTATCTGTATGTTGAACAATATTACTCTGGACATTGACATTTTTTACGTCTCTGAGGTAAATTCTCTTACTTTTTTAAGTGTTAAAGTCTAATATGATAAAATTGTAAACCTAGTTGCCCAAAACATGAAAAAACATTAGCTCATGCTCGCAGCGCGGACGAAAGAACTGCTCCAGATGAAAATCGAAGAGCTACTAACTGGCGCCTCGGATAAGTACTAGAAATATTACTGTTCACACGTGTGATACGTAAAATAGTGTCTATCGCTCCCGAATATACATGAATTGTTGAGAGTAAGACGTCAAGAGTGTGTGAGATAATTATATATTAGGATTACTCTTTTACTACGTACTCCGGAACATGAGACATGTTGGTAAACTTTTTATTGAATTTGTGATTTATCTTCGATATTTGATAAGATGCTTTTTCTGTTCACAATAAGCATTAATTATTTAATAAAAAAGTATTTTAACCGATACGTCAATGTATATCGGAAGAATACCAAAAATCTTATCCCGTAATTTATTATATTTATGGAGATAAAAAAGTTATTAGATGCAATGTGTACTAGCTACCCATCAACGGGGAGGGACAATTAAAAGTACATAAATGCTAATGGGTTGAAAGCTTATCGTTTAATCTAGTAAACACAGGAAATCCGGATTAAAGCCTTTAGAAGCTTTTAGTAGATAAAATAACGAGAAACAACACAGTATTTTTTTTGATCTGTGTAACATGCAGAAAAGAGTTTCCTGTTTATTTCCGTTTTTCCCCTGTAAGAGACGTTTTATTGTTAAGAAGCTAAATGACAGAAAAAAAAAAAAACTGACAGTGTTCGCACTTAAAAATGAAGTCTTTTGAAGGTTTTCTACTGCGTACTAGTAAAACACGAATAAAACTCATTAGTAAAATTCTCAACTGCGTATTAAAATATTTAGAAGAATACTATTTTGATTAAAAAAATAAAGTTACAATATTTGAAATAACGTAATGTTCCATTCCAAGCACGAGAGTTCGTCCCTTTTTTTGAAAGGCACTGTGAATCCAAACTCATAAGTAAATTGAAGTATTTATTGTAACAATATCGTATATTTATACCAAATTATAGTGTACCACACTCACAATAAAAGCGGGAGAGTTGATTTCAATTAAAATCGCGATTCATGAAATCGATATTTTTTGACATAATTTTAGAAAAAAAAAGTTTTTTAGTATAAAAGAAACCGACAAGAAGACCCACGGTCTTTAAAGCGGTTTTGGAGTACGTGGAAGAAGTACTTTCTTTATTTTATTCGTTAGATTTCTAAAAGAAACGGCACGAAGTGGTGCAACAAGTCGACATCGTACGCAACAAGTTCAAGGGTCTTATCAACAAGTAGGAGCTAATAGGCAACAAGTTTATCGCATGACTGTAACCTATTACATTATATCATGGGGAATTAATACTGAATAATGAACGTGATAAGGTTAACATATTACAGCAAAGATGTGGAACATCAAAGATAAGGAAAACAGGGCTTATGACCAGTTATTGGCTGGTTTAAGTGGCCACATTACACACTGTCAACTCACCATTCTGCCTATGTCTAAACATCTGTATTTTTTCAATTCATCCATCTGTTGATTTTTGTGAAGTTAAAGAGCTGAAATCTTTATAAATGAAGGTGAGATTCTGTTAGGCAATGCTTGAAAGTAAAAAAATATAAAAAACTTCTTCTTGGACCAGTTGTTTTAACCATTTTTAGAGCTGCAAAACAGCGTTTATTTGGTATTTTTAGAAACATATAATAATAAATCCACCCAATCCAATTAACCCACATAGTCAGGGTGATATAATTTTATTTGCCAGTGTGTTGCTTCTTTTTATTTTAAAATGTTAGTTTACAAATTTGCTACTTCTGTCAGATTATACCCTATAATCAGTATTTTTTATTCTATATTTATTTATTTTCATTTTCATATATTTTTTCATTTTCATAATTTTTTTCAGTTACATATACCTTGACAGTTTTGATTTTTTAGTTCCACAATTATTGGTAGGATTTCATATTTCATATATATTACTAGTGGACTTGACAGACGTTGTCCTGCCCAAACGTTGTTTTGCCTGCTATTAGCTTGGAAAAATACTTTTCATTGATAAGTAGGTACCTAGGTACTGGTTTATGGTTGAATTCCTAAACATGAAATAATAATTTATTTTCAGGTAAAGAATTTTTTTTGCATTTGTCAAACTCGGCTCTTCTCACCAACAGGGGTACAATTTATTCATGAATGCGATTTTCGAAAATGTATTAACTGTCAATTAATATAATTTTAGTATTACCAAAAATCCGTTTTTAAAAAAATGGGAAGAAATTATAAGGAATGTGAGGAAAGAATCTGATTAGGATCCATAAAAAGCGAATGTTGTTTGTAAACATTCAAAAACAATATTTTTTCAAAACAAAAAACAACAATTTTTATTTTATTTTTGTGTATGCATTTTTGCCGTATGCAACCCTGGTAGATCGATGAAAAAAAGATTTATGCTTCCAACTTTTTTTTTACATATTCGATTGAAATAAATCATCTCTACGAACGCTCGCAGCGCAAAGGTCTACATTTCGCTGAAAACTACACGTAAATTGGTTAAGCCATTTAGGAGGAGTTCAGTGACATCACACGTACAGAAGAATTATACATTCCACTTTGTATGAACTATTTTAAGACATCTCTTAAAAAAATTATGTGTATTATTTATTATTATCTGTATTTATTTGATTTTTTCAAATGCTGTCTAACTCAGAACAGGTATTTACTATACCTAGTGAGAATAAATAGTGCCTAATATCTTTGTTTATACTTAAATTTACTTAAATTTTACTTTCATTGACTTAATTTGACTTCATTTAGATTTTTGTATTTTTTTAATCTTTACTGTTTGCAAACAGATTATTATAATACAATGCTTTACAATAAACGCTGATTTATCGGCACTGAACTGAACTGGAAGACTTTTTAGTGGGACACATTTTTTAAGACAATTTTATTTAACACATTTTTATATTATATTAATTTTATTTACATTTATTTATTAAATTTTAACAGTCGCTATAAAGTATTAAGCAGATATTTCTTTGTTTTTTTTTTCAATTGAAGCTCTTTCATGTTCAGGAGATCATTAAACAACCCTGGTCTAACGCAATTCAATGTTCGTTCTCCGAAGTATTTTGTAATTCGGGGAACGACCAGGGAACCCTTAGTTTTTAATCTAGTGTCGTGAGGGTGGGAAACCTTTTATTTATATTCCGGAATAACAAAGTGTTTTGCTATCAATTTGTAGTCACATAATTGTTTTACCGGCAGGAAATGTCGGGACATGTGACAGGCAAAGATATAAATGAAAATATTCACCTTCGCCAATATGTTTCGTCCCACGGATTACGCTATTCGGTACGATACCCTTCAACAGTATCACCTGAATTTCATAAATTTTAATCTAGAATGTATTCAATTTGTCAACATAGACAGAATATAACCCCCTAGGGAGTTGTTATGATTTATTTATTTATACCAAACGGTTCAAATAACTTTTTTTTTTTTTTAAATTACAGAAATAAAAAAAGCAGTGAACAATAATTATGTAGAACATAATATAAAATATAATATTGCAATAAAAACTAATAATGTAGAGAACATAAAATATAAAAAAAACAAAAAAAGAAGCAGAACATATCTAAATCAAAGATAAAAGTTAACCTTACAAAATCTTATGTACTAAATATAAATATAACAAAGGAAAGTTGAGAATAATTTAAGATTAAGTGTTATTTCAATATAACGTTTAATGACATGTATTTCATAACATAGTGAATGTATCAATATTAAAATTTATTAATGACAGATCATAATACTTGTAAAAAATGCCTAAATTTTCATATTTGATTCTCAAAAAAAATATCTTTCCATCAAAGGGCGAAGCTAGGATTGCCTTCAATAGGGGTGCATAAAGTTTTTGTTTAAAAACATGTTTTACTTGAACATTTAAATACGCTAAAAGTAATTAATTGCACTGCTAATCAAACCTGTTTTGATGTTTTGATTCTGGTTAAATCTTCGCAAAATGTATATTCTTAATTTATTTTTTGACTTCAACGTCAATTCCTCGTAATTTTTATAAGGAATAGATATAAACGTTGCCAGGCCTGCTATTATTTTTGCAGAGCGATTCTGATAATCTAAAATCATCTTTATTGGATAAAGCAAAATGGAGCGAGGCAACCCGTTATCTGCGAGAACGTAATGAATTTCCTTTAGAATGACAGGCATTCTCCTCATGCACGATGCCACTTTACCCGGTGACCACGTACGGAGCGTTATGGGTGGGTGACCACAGACCACCGACCACTGACCACCTCAGTCGAGGAAAGGGGCGAATGGATAATGCAGGTGCTCTTACGGCAAATGAGATTTTTCAAAGCCTACGGTCGGCTTTAGTATACTTTAGCACTTATAAACTCAAGGTTCACGAGACAATTTCAGTAAACGGAGTCTTAAGAAGAAATTGCAGTCAGAATTACCTACATAAGACTTTTACATTTCAGAACTAAAAGCTTATTTCTAATAAAAACAGCTATTTGTAGCTCGCTTTATTTTTAAATTTCTTAATTTTTTCTCTTTTGTTTATTTATAATAATTTACAAATCGCCATTTTTGTGAAAATCCACCTTAAGAGCGCTGTACAATAAACATCCGAACAGAGTGCACAGGCGGTTGAGATCCTAGTTTCTCAAATGTAAGTCATTTCAAATTATGTTAACTTTTAATGATAGGAACTAGATTACAACACATCTTGCAGCTATAAATTTCATGGACGTTTATTAATCTAGCACCCATTTGCACAGTAAAATTTTTACTGAGAACAGTTTTTAATAAATAAATAACCACAAAGTTAGTGCTTTAAATAAAAACTTTATATTAAAATAAATAATCGTTTGCGAAAATAATCTAGATTATATGTCCTGCAACTACAAAGCGCATGAGCGGTGAAAAATCTAGACCTAAAAGTTTAAAAAGTAGAAATTTAATTAAGACGTAGTTTAACGTTAATTTAATTAACAAAGTTTTGCAGTTGCTTTGTGGTATAACAATATGATTAATTAAAAATTAAACTAAATACACCATTAAACATATCTAAAAATTTACATAATTTACAAACTAATTTTTGCTATCCCTAATATGCAAATAGCATTTCGTTTAAAAAATGGAGATTCTTCCAGCTTTCCCGAGACTTACGTTACCGCTTTATACTTGTACGCAATGTTTGTAAGAGGCACGCTCGGCGGGATGACGGATAACGTCTGAATGACTTGAAGCGAACTGAGAGCCATTTTGTTTAAGCTCGTTTTAATCCCGAAAATTATGAATGAAAACTTTTTCAATAATATATAGAATATTGATTGCTGTATAATTAGAATCATAAAAATCGGCTCGTTATTCCTGATCTGTTAAAATACCCTGAGAGTATAACGGACACAATATGCGCTTTACGTAACAAAATATTAGTACGTAAGTGCATACCTAGATAACGCCCAATGGCCAGTCACAATCCTCGGTAAAATAATAAGCTATCTCGCAAAGCCTTTGATGTGGTTCACTTATTGTATGGCTTTCTGAAAAGCTTAGTGCGCAACTACCAGTCGTAATACAGCGGGACTTCCCATGCAACCGCAGGCGCAGGCAGGCGCAGTTGTAATAACATCGTAATATTAATAACAACATTTTACAAAGCTTTTAAACGGATCGGCGCAACGGGGGCGCCTTCAAGAACAAAGCCGATATTAAACCAAATTAATTACATATTACCATTAAAACAGACAGGGACCTTTTCGTATTAAAAAAATACAATGTTTTAATATTGACAGGGCTTAATGATTTGTCTGGTAATTTTACATTTTTTTATCAATTTTTCCAATCTTACGTTTATAAATATATGTAGTAAAATATCGCATATAAATAACATATCTGATTGTCTCTTAATTATTCGTTAGGTGAAGAAAGTGATCATTTTTAAATATCAGATGACTATAACGTATCGCAGTCAAAAAACACAAAATAATTGTCTCATTTTGAAACGATTCTATCTGAAATTACACCTGGGCTCTGATTAAAATAGGAAGTTATTATTTTTCTTCAATTTTATCCACCAAGTAAAATTAAGTTTTCTCTATAAAAAGAGGAATATAAATACATTTTTTACTTTCAAATATGTTCAGATAGATAGATTACCAATGAAAATACTTGAAATGTTTATGCAAATATACTCATTTTCGTACACAAATGTCTATTTTTCTTTGTATACAGTCGAAGATAACTCTGTTAACGTCCCATTGTAATCGAGACCCGGGGCTTCGATTATGATGGGAAGATAAAGAAGATAACATCATACCTTCACCTTGACGGTATGGTTGAAGATAAATTCTCTCTAGCGATTACAAAGATACACAACCGACCCCCCACCTTCAAGTTTTGGGTAGGTACATCGATATGAAACAAGAGGAAGCGTACGTCACGAGAAAAAAATCTACGCCCTGAAATTACATTGCTTTAGTATGACGTCATAGTTGAAGGTAAAAGTCTCTCGACCGACTACTAAGGTTCATTATCGATCTCCCCCATCATCAAGTGTTGATGGAAGTACATCGGTTTATACCACCGGGTCTAGAACCCCTCGATACGTTTACCTACGCACGAAAAGTGACAAAAAGTTTGTTCCACCAAACAGTTTTCTCCTTTAATTACGATTTACTTAAATTTTAATTCGTTTTGAGGTTGGCACTTTTTTTCTTAAAAACCTATTCAAAATAAAAAAGAGAAATAAGTAATTTTGAAGTCAAATTAAATTCTGACATAACTCAGTCAGTTTTCTAGACGAGTGACTAGATGCTAAAAATAATGTCACTAGATTCTGCCCTATTAACATATAAGAGTATCTAGGCATAATAAAGTTGCCACTATATAAAAATAATTAGTTATTATATTTTTTTCGTCTGTTTTACTATCTTTCGGAGTGTACGTATCGACATTAAAGGAACCGGCTTTGTATTCGGTAGATAAATACAGACGATCGTTAAGCATATCGTTTTGGCAAGTGCCAAAAGTCTTTTAAAAATCATATTCAAGCGAGTATTTTTTGCTTGAATTAGGATTTATTGGAGTTTTTATCGCTAAAGTGGGCACTTTCTATCACAGAAGCCTATTTAAAATATAAATGAGAATCATTTTAAATGTTAATGAAGTAAGGAACGCGGAGTAATTTTTGCGGTCATAAATAGGTTTGTTTCGATAATATGACGTCGATATGGGTAGAACATACGGAGGAAGATACAGATAGAACAGAAGTAAAGTATACTGTCTCGATATGTACAGATAAAGATGGCGTTCATAGTTGAAGTCCAGGAACCCAGTGTTTAGGTAGCTCAGTGTGATAATCACTCTACTCGAAGCAGTTATAATAACCTAATAGGTCAGCCAAATAAAATTAAAAAAACCTACAACGGAAAATAACAACTGCCAAAAATTAACGTTCTGCAAATAAGTAACTCGTTCATATTGTAGTAAATTATTAAATATAACCGTCCCCATGGAAAACGTACCTCTATTAAGAACTAATGCCATTAAAATACGTGAAATAGAAATAATATAACAATACTACGTAAAACTACTTAGTTTAATAACAATACATGTGCCAGACAGGATTCGTAGACGGTACCACATCTCCCTTCCCCTGCTTATCCTCTATTTAAGCATTCTTGTCCTAATCCCGCCCAATTTACAATAACTTACTGTTCTTAAAAAAATATATAAAAACTCTTTGATTATTGAAAAATATTTACGAGTACATGAAAATAACATTTTTATATGTATAAACTTATATGTATTTATTTAATATGTTATATATTTTCTTAACTGACTTTGTATACTTTGTGGAAATCTGTTATTAGTTCTGAGTTTATACAATATATCTGTTTGTTTACTATAAATATATATGTAGAACTGTTGATTTCCCAAATAAAATAAAACCTCAAGCATGGTAGGTTAGTGCATTAACCACTTCAAAATGTGGAGGACTTGTCTCCACTCGATTTTCTTTAATAGGATTTTTACCCGAGAGTAGCAATCGAGTCAAAAATAAGGAATGCAGGCGAAACATACATCTAGTGCCTGGCATTCCCGGGGATCACGACGCTCAGCATTGAACAAGACGACGTAGAAGTAGATATTAAATTTTATCTATCTATCCCTTACGCAATTATTTAAAGTATGCCTATAATGGAGTTTAATAAATTATTAGGAAGGCATAAAATTTACGCTCAGAATTATCATTCTTATTGTCATCACATATGCGTGTGCCTAAATTGTACGCGAATTTCAGAGATTTAATAAATATTTTAAAAGCTTGTAATAATGAATTGTATAAACTAGAAGGTAACATAAGTAAAAATATACGTTATTACATTATTACAATGGAATCCCATCAAGAACTGTCAATAAATAATTTAAATGAAATAGAAGGTAACACGTTTAATGTAAGAATATCCAGTTCTCCGGGCCTCCAGTATTTACATAAAATATTAAAATGACTAACCCCATAAAAATATGACAACACATCTCCATAGAAAACCTAAAAAACTATCGAAGTTTTTATTAGTTTTATATTACTATCACTGACATCATAAACGACAAATTCCAGAGAAAGTAAAAAGCCGCGGCGTCAGCAAATGAAAGCTAAAACTAGAAGGAATCATACGAAATCTTTTTGAATACGTGTCGCCTATTATGGATAGGGCCAACATTGAATAGAACAATATTTGCATAGATATTTGCAGCATTGACAACTGATTTTCGAGAATTCAATTTATTAATAACTTATTAAAGCGCACTTCTTTACAGAACATTAGTCACTATTAAATACAAATGAATGAAAAAACGGCTGGTGCTTTGATTGTTTTTAGATTAAAGATCTTTACTTACACAGCAAAGATGATAAAATAAATTGCTAGATTCAATATCCGGCCCAGACACGAAGTCCCAATCTTTCAGTAATTGTTCTGATATTATCAATTAATAAATAAACCAAAACCGGAAACAATTAAGCAGCGCTAACACTTTTAACGATGTTATAACTTTGCACGAGACGATCAGTGAATTAAATTCACTCATGCGATACATGTACCTGAAAGCTCCAAAAGATGCTTTTATTATTATAAATTAGTTCAATTATAGATAACTCAGACTGATTTCTTTTTGAATTAAAGCAATTTTTTTATTAAGATCATTTGAAGTAACTAGTATCACTTGTCTTTTAATTCTATAATATATTATAGATTTTTCACAAATTTGAATGCTTATGATAGTTATTGTAAAAATGTACATTAGAGTGGGCCGATGCTGTATAAAGTAATTTTTTTCTTTTAGATACCAAAGTAAAAGGGGTCTAAAAAGTTGATCAAGATACGCTGCGGTTGGTGTACCAATGCAGTGCCCTATGCATCATTAGGCGCGGAATGAAGGATGATGATGATGAAAAAGTTGCATATAGGATCGCATTGAATGTAAAAATTATTTTAAAAAGTATTCCATACTACTTTTGGCCCTCAATCGAAGTTTAAAAATTATAACTGTCTGAAAAATTTGTTAATTACATATATTTATAAAATTATTTTTTGTAAGTTAAGATATGTATAACTTAACTACAAAACAAATTTAAACAGGATTTTAAACTACCGAAATGAAAAAAGTTTACACTCCGCGGAACTGATTCCGTCGAGCGCCTGGCGAATATTGACGAAAACAATGGCTCATTAAAACAATGCTACTTATTTATAACAAAACAAAGTGCAACTCACGCCCTAAGATGCTTATTTTAGGTTTAATGCACATTATAAAATTCAATTTTACTGATTTTCTTACTTTAAATGAAAGCCAAAGCCAAATATTTTTTTGGATGTTTTT
The DNA here is from genome assembly GCF_059751315.1 of Micrasema longulum. Lineage (NCBI taxonomy): Eukaryota > Metazoa > Arthropoda > Insecta > Trichoptera > Brachycentridae > Micrasema > Micrasema longulum. The sequence goes on along the minus strand of NW_028277853.1, from coordinate 667,351 downwards.
ATGCATTTTTAGTAATCCAAAAGGAAACTTTTTAGACCTCTTTCATTTCGAAATTCGGAAAAAAAATATATCAGAGAACCCTAATGTACATACCTTTTTAAAAATCATTTGATATTTATTTATAAACCCTTACGGACAACATTCATTTAAAAAAAATATTTTTTCTTTTTTAAATTTCTATTCTATTGTTAATGGTAATATTTTAAATATCTTTTGTAAAGTCTGTCTGAGTCTTTTGTTTAGTTTTGTCTTGTAGTTTATTGTATAATTTCTATTTCTGGTTTATTGGTCTCGACTGTCCTTGCCTTGTGAATGTTGTACATGATATTCTCGCATTAAATAAACCTGTCAATTGGTTTAAATAAATTAATAAATAAATATCTTAATAACTCTTTAAGGAGATAATCCAGTTCTAGTCTATATAAATAAATAAAAAACTTAAATATTGGTGAAAGAAGTATTGAACAAAACTAATAAGTTTGACTGATATCAAAAATAAATTATTTGGTAAATAATCGAATTTTTTTATTGCCAGGCTAAAATAATCGATATAAGGATTAAAACTTATAAACAAGTAGGTATGTGAATTTTTTTATAATTTACCATTATTATTATTAAAAAACTTTAAGTAACCAGTACCGTTTATAATATGATCATGTGAAAAATTATCTTTGAGTTGAGGGTTAGGTTGAGAAAATATATTTTAATTATTTAAGTAAATATGGGTAAAATAGTGAATGTAACACGGTGTGTAAAGTGGCCACTTAAATCAGCCAATGACAGTTAATAAGTCCTGTAGATGTCGTAATGGTCAGCGCGTTTGCCTATGATGCAAGAGGTCTCGGGTTCAATTCGCGACATGGTTGATATGAAATATTTATTTAAAAGTGTGTTTTTACACTACAATAATTCATAGTTCTTGAACTGGTACCTGAAAACTAATTATCTTAACTTCGTGTAACAAAAAAAGGTTAAGATACGCTGCGATTGGTGTACCGATGCCCTATGCACCATTAGGTGCAGAAAGGTAATAATGATGTAGATGCCTAAATTTTCAAATTACTTTTCCAAACATGCTGTCCTTCTCTTTATCAATACATTTAGATAGGTACGGATAGTTTACTTACTTTATGTAAAATCTTGATTGAGTGATGAAAATCAAATTATGTAACACGGAGAACTATAAAACTTTAAAGAAAAAAAATTGCCATCACTACTATGCTACAAGTACTATCAACTGGATAATAAAACGTAAACGAAGCTTAAATATAATTTGAAATAAACATATTTTTAACAAACATAAAGAAAAACAGTAATCCGTAAGAAATCTGTTTATAGATGGTGGTTCTTAGGAAAATAAAGAGAATATTTTTCTTCCAGAAAATGTGCTCAAAGAACTACGATTATTATGGAGTCAGCAGAGAGAATGCGACATCTTGTTAATCGTAGTATTGACAGTCGTTATTTCTCCAGTCTAAAATTTAGCCCGGCGAAGTGAAAATGTCCGCTCTCCTTCCCATCCCAGGGTATCCGAAGGACACAAACACGAGACGGTAAAACGTTTTGTTTAGCCCCACATTCGGGAAGACACGAGTGACGTCAAAAGGGCCCACTACACCCGCCATAGGGTCTACCTTTTCGCCGACTGACAAACGCAATGATATTTAAACACACTCATTTATCTCGAAACGTCAAACAGGATTATCAAAAGAAATAAGTACCAGGTTTATAATAAAGGGGCGCCTACCCGCAGAGATTCTGAAGGAAATTCGTGAAAATATAAAAATAAACAAAGGGAGCGCCTTTAAAAAGCCTCACGGTTGAGTTATATCTACGTTCTCGAGACGTTTCCAACATAAGACAGCTCCCATGTAGAAATAATCATAAAAGCTTTTAGAAACTCTTGACCCATCACGAGCACACAAGAGCAGCCGGTTCCGAATAGATATTCAGCAGCAGTCTTGTCGCGGGGGCACAGGGGTCGCTGTTGGAAGGACGAGAGTTTGTATTTAAATAAACCGTTTCAAAGGATATCAGATAAAAGGTATTTTCATCAAAAATTTGTTTGTTAACCGAAGCTAACAAGCGAAGAAAACATATCATGTGTTTGTTGAAAATCTTCATTAAAGATGTTAGGGGAATTATAAATTCTTAGAATTATTCCAAAAGCCGAATGAATAATGTAATACGAAATACGTTGTGCCAAAAAACGCTCCTAATTAATTCAATTAAGTATATGTTGTAAATATTTAGAACCTTACATATATCAAAACTTTTTCTTAGACCAGTTTAACACGAAAAAGTATACTCGTTAGTAATAAAGATCAAAACAAAAATGATAAAAATAAACAAGTCACTGAAACAACAACGCTCATAAAAAAAGGATAATCCTAAAACATGACAATATCTATCTACCAAAAAAATCACCCTGAAATGTTTTTCTGTTTTTATTTCAATAACATCTATACTACTGTATAATATGTTGTGCTTTCATCGAAATATTCTAATTTAGCAATTCAAAGGAAAGTCCCGTATACGGCATTTAAAAACAAACGAGTGCACTTGAATATTTATTACGAAAACAAACTGTATTACGAACCTACTTGAAAAAAATAAACATTTTCATGGTAGTCTCGTGTATAGAGGTCGGTATCGGGACGTCCATACTCCATATACGTATATGCTAAGGGTAGGTGAACAGGTAGAGAGGCAACTTAGTTATCCTTATCCTGGGTACAGTCACAGTATCACGTGTACGGGATATAGGGTGGATATTGTTTCAGGTTCAGTGAAGCGCAAATAAACGTTTTGTGTTAGGTTTAACGGATTCAGTCTTCTACATTCTCCACGGGAACTGATTTTCAGGGTGCGTTTCACAAAGAAAACAGCTATGAAGCAAGCTAACCAAAATCTAACAAAACTAAACAATTAGAATGCTTACTTTTCCTCAACGAATTAATATATAAATATTAATAATTGGTAAATACACGCGAACATTATAGTACTAAGATTCTATTTATAGAAAAAACTAAATTGAATTTGTAGGTGGAAGTTCATTGCCATTAAAAAAAATATAAAAATAATGAAATGTTGTTGATCCATTTAGTTTGATGGACTTATAACATAATATAAGCTGTGAAGTTGTGGGAGTATTTTGTGAAAAAATGTTATGTTTTTTTTTCAATTGCCTCTTTTTATATCTCTTTCTCAACCCTAATCCGTTATCTCCTTTTTATCACTCTTCCCTAAAACGGAAGTAAAAAGTCATGACATTAATCTATATAATTATGCTTTATCTCTTTTCTGTCATTAAAATCTTATTTATCTTAATTCTTTTAAAAATCTTACGATTGGCACACGAATATTGTTTTCTTTGAATAAGAAATGGTGAACAGGTGAGACAAGAAGAATGCAAAGGTTCGTGTTTTACCTTTTTGGTGGCAGAGTCCTGGTTGTTGTTATCCGGGTGGTGGGGGGCCGCAGGCGCCATCACTGTTACTCCGCTCTGGGATAACAGCTCGTCAGATCCTCTCTGCAACAAAACAAATTATTTATATACGGTTCAATAACCCCTTTACATAATTACAATAAAACCAGTGAAAAAATACAAGAAAAAATATAATAATAATCAAAAAGATCAAAATCATCGAGAAAAATATACAATAGTAAACAGTAATTTTATTTAAAAAAATGATGTTACATCTGCAACAAACATAAATATTTACGAAGGTAAGAAAGGTAAATTAAAGAAAATAGCAGTTTTAAAAAAGTAAAATAATCAATTTTCAAGACTGGACTTAATTAGTGATGCGGTTATTTCACGTCAGCCAAATATTTTTTTTTGTTCATGTTTTTTATTTTACTTGTTATTTTTTATTATATGTTATAATTATTATCAAAGTATAAAATGTGATTTCTTGTATTTAAATTGTTTTTTTTTTAATTTATAATAAATTATAATATATAATTATTATTTTAATTCACTTAAGATGTTAATATAATTAATTGTTTTGACTCGAAACTAAATTTTAAACATGATATAGATTACATAACCCGTGAGTCACTAAAACTACTGGGATTCCTTAAAAAGTATTGACAAACCCTTTAAAAAACCGAAATCAGTTTTATGTTTATATATGAGTTTGATTCGCAGTAATCATGAGTACGCCTCATGCGTGTGAAGTCCGCGATATCAAAATCATATAAACTCGATAAAAACCATTAAAAAAAGTTTTTAATATACCTTTAATACATTTTTTAGAGATTAGGTAAGGAGTTGAGAAAGAGATGTGAAGAAAATAGTGAAATTGTGAACAATTAGGGTTCTAATTATAGATTAGACTTGCGCTTATGGTTTTAAAAGCTTTCGAAACGTTAAAATAATTAAGAATTAATAAAAATTACATTTATTGCAAAGTTTAAAAAGTGTATGTATGTATATGAGTGTATGTGTATATGTGTATGTATGTATGTATATGTATATATGTATCAAAATGTGTATGCGAGTAAGTTTATATTTTATTAGTCTGTGCTTTCTATTAACTTGTAATGTATTATCATGTATTAAAATGTAATTGCCTAGCTTGGAACGGGGTATGTACCCTTGTTAGCTGGGCAAAGTGAACATAAAATTGTATTTATGATAAAATGTATAAATAAATAAAAACAATAAAATAAATAACAGAGAGAAATCTTGAGGGAAAAATGAATGAAAGTCAATATGAGTTGACATAAAACGATAATTGAATTTTACAGAAAATCCGTTGCAAATCACAAAGCACGTGTCCCTCGCGGTACTTAGCAAAGGAAATAATAAATGCGGCGGTAGCTGGCACCTGATGCGAACTCATCCGTCTTCCTGCCTAATGTGAGACCAACACACACACAACAGGTAGGTGGTACCTCGCTCGGGCCTACCCCCTACCCTCTACCCTCCGCCCTCTACACTCGGCCGTACTACGCTCGTTAGCCTCCACGCCACTGTTGGGGCGAGCTATGAAGCGTGACAATACTCTTTATTACTTCTGCCTTCAGCCTATCTATTCTGATCTCCAATTAAATTTAATTATTTGCTACGTACGACATTGATTTGTTTTTTTTTTTTTTGACATATTATGACTATGGACACGTCTAATGTAAGCAAGTATTCTAAAGTCAATTTATATGATTTTTTTGATGTAGTTAACAGCTTGCATATCCTCTTACTTCTCTTTTACAATTATCCACGAAGGAAGGCACGTTTCTCGAAACATTGAAATAAGAAAACATTACACCTTTGCATAAAAAAGGAAACAAGAGTCATGTAGTAAATTATAGACCCATTATACTACCCATTTTTAGTAAAATCCTTGAAAACATAGTAAATGATTAGCTGTTTGATGTTATAAAACCTCATATTACTCCTAATTAATATAGATTCTAAAAGAAACGTTAAGTTGAATAAAATCTTGGTGAATTTAGCGATACTGTTTTGAATGCAATCGATGCGGTTTTCAGGACGACGTTTTGAATATGAATTATTCCAAGGCTTTTGATAAAATAAACCATTCGATCTTGCTTCGCAAGCTTTGGAATATCAAAGAATCTGTATTGTTAGATATGTTCCTACATTAGAAACGGCTATCAACCAGTCTCACATAAAATATTTAATTCATTGTTTAAACTAATTCCTTCGGGTGTCATTCAAGGTTCGCATCTTGGACCGTTGTTTCTTGTTATTTATAAAAATCAAATGAGTTTACACATTAAAAACTCTCCCTTATTGCTATACGCTTTTGACATAATATTTAAAATTGTATTATCAATAAATGATTGCAAAGTTCTTCAAGCTGTCTTAGATAGAAAATGACGTTATTGTAATGAAAATTAGTTCTCATTTAAGACTGATAAATTTCTTGTCATTTAATAGGAAGCAAAAAAGTTTATTTGGCTACAAACTATCTGGAAAAATTTACAATCGTTCAATGAAAGCCAGAGATTTGGGTGTACTGACGGATGATAAATTTTTATTTAGAGATTACATAAATACAATAGTGGATAAGGCGTATAGACTTCTAGGGTTTGTCTTACGAATCTCCAAGCCATTCTCACACCGCACACACTCAAACTTCTTTACTATATTAATGTACGAAGCCAACTCAAATTTCCTTCGTTAGTGTAGGCTCCTCAGTATGATGCATATATTAATCAAATCGAGAATATTCAAAAGAAATTTATAAGGAGCTTGGAATATCGTGTAACATTGAAAATGATGACGGCGAACCTTTGACTAAATTTAATATAGAATCATTACAAAAAAGGTATCTTGTATGTGATTTTATTTTTCATTTTATAATTTTAAATAATATGGTTGATTCACCGTATCTTTTACAAAATATCGGATTCGAAATTAATAAGGAGCCTGGAATATTGTGGTAGTAACATTAAAAATTATCACGGCAAATCTTCGATTAAATTTAATTTGGAATCATTGCAAAAAAGGCATCTTATATGTCATTTAATTTTTCTTTTCATAATTTTAAATGATACGGTTGATTTGCCGTACCTTTAACAAAATATTGGTTTTCATTTTGCTCTTCTCTATCGATATACCAGACTAATTATTTAAAAAAAAACACAAACTTAAAAAAAAAGGAAAAATTTCACGTTTTGTTTTTTTTTCACGTTTTTAAAGTAATAAGGGTCTACAAAATACTGTGGAGTAAAAAAGTATTTTTTTCCTGCTTATCAGAGGCATAAAAATATTTTTCAATTTGTAATTTTGGATTCCCGTAAAAACGGTCATTCACGCCTCAAATACGTCTCGATTCATGTTAATTTTGAACTTTGTTCTCACCTTTCAAATGTTTATAGAACATCGTCACGAATCTTGACGTCAAAATTATCAATGCCAAACATGTCGCGTTTTTCTATTTCCTTTTAAAAGTTATGCATAAAAACATTAATTATCAATACCTATTGATTTTGAAAATATAATCAATTGTTCGGAATTAATTTCAAATATTTTTATTTGTATTTGTAGTATGTGGTATTACTCTGTTATACCTCAAAATCATTTATTAGACGTACTTGTAAAAATAAAATAAACTCAGAATTAATGTAGACATTTTTAAGTACAGTGAATGCAATGGCATTTATACAGAAAATTTCTTAATGGAGTTGATTATTTGATACAGTTGATGAATGTACATCTTGCGTGGTTGATAATATGTACCACATATATGTGATTATGAATGTTTTTTTCATGCATGTCAATGTGCGTATGCGTGTGTGTATATGTGTGTGTGGATGACTCAGAGTGCACATTCGGAATTTTTATTAATTACCTCCATAGAAAACGTAAATTGTAACGGTTATTATTGGGGGGATCAAAAAAAAAATGTCCCTCACATTCCTGCTTTTTAAATTACAGTACATCAAGTTAAAATAACAAAACAAAAAACAAAATATCTCTAATAGCTCGGGATTTAGTTCAAAAAATGCCGTAACTGCAAAGGCGATATGCAAAACGTATTATATAACATTAGATAGGCCATTATTTATTTCAACGAAGAAAAAGTTTCTTTGAAGAAATAAATAAACATTTACCTTTTATTTTCGAAGAAAACATAAATAGACACGTCCTAAATAAAGGTTACCGATTCGCAACAAGTCGATTGCATACGGAGACAACTCTATTATGTAACCCTTGTAAATGTAAATATTTCCCCGAAACCTTAGTAGAGGAGGGGTAAAGACGTAAAACACATCCTTCGCTCGGCGACCGAGGACACTACACACATCAAATTCCTATTACACTTTTATGAAAAATAAATTGAAATAAAAAAGGTTTTCAGCGATGAAACGTGGAAAGGAAGAATGTACAGAGGATGATATAATATTTCACGGGGATGTCGTGTGCGATAAATATATTTTTTGAGGAAAGAAACGGTCATTTAGCTCGACAATTATATTTGCTGACATAAATATTTTTTCCATTTTTTAATTAGGAAGTAAGCATAGAAAATACAAAAGTTATTTTATGAAGCCAATAATTTAAGAGTATTAAACAAAAAGTATGGAAAGGAAAGTTTAACAAACTTGAAAGGTGCATGAAATATTTAATATGCTTTCGAAAAGTATAGCAACCCTACAAATATTAAATATTTCACGAAAATTCATATTTTATTCCTTTTTTTGATATAAAACCAAAACGAGGTAATCAAAAATGCCGTAAAACGACACAATTAACCAAAATTTTACGCTTAATTTGCTCGCGTCATCTATTTAGTTATGGAAATGCTCGGGGAATCGCATTCGCTGGGGTGGGGGTTGTGAGGGTAGTAGAGGGTAGGGAGTAATATACAGAAGGGAGGGAGTGTAGCAGAGTATGGCTGACTGAAAAATGATTTAGTACCGACTTACAATGTTAGCGAATAAGCTCGCTCGGATGGATTTTAACGATATCGCGGAGGTCTTGAGATATTTTTATGTCGTAATAAAATAGTCGTTTTGGTTTAGGCCTACCCTTTGGAACTTCCCTCCATATTGCTGTTGACGGCGTCTTAATGTCTGTCCCGGAAAAGAAAACACCTGTTCGCTCCAGACAACAGGATACTCCCAGGAATAGTAATATAATATTCGTCATTTGCGGTAAAGGCAATCTTCATGGGCAGGGGAGCCTTTTATATTTAACACCGAAGCAATATCGTCACACTTCGGAGAAGGAAATTTAAATATTAATGCGTAATTGAAGAGGGTGATTTTGGCGAGTTTTTCGTTTAAAACATGATACTCATAAAACATTTAGAGTTGGAAACTTATTAGCTGTTAAAAATTTCGTGTCAGTGTAGTTGAAATATTCAGCGATAAAATTGAGGAGTTTTATGAAAAGTCGATACACTTACGATTGTTACACTAACGCTTAAAATGAGAAGGGTTATTCTTTTCTCTAATGAAATTTTTTAAATATTTTTTTCCGGAAATAAATAAGGCTATCATAGGAGAGTAATTTTCTTTGAAATCGATGAATTTACAAACGTCAACACAAATTTGTACATAGGTTTGAAACTAAACACACCGTTTTATCAAGTAATCCATATTAAAAACCCAATAAATTATTAAAAGATAATAAAAATCTTAAAGGACTTAGAGTCAGTCCACGTTAATTGGTCCAACACTGGTTGCCTGTACATTTTTTAAGCCTGATTTTTTTGCAGTCACCTTAATATATAAATTAATATAAATTATTGTATTAAGTTAAAATTCGGTATTTATTTATTTTACATAAACGGCATATGTTGGTAGTTAAAAATAATCGTTGTCTTAACATGACTTTTTTTGGTCTTCATTTGGCGGCCATATTTGTTTTACTAGGTGGAGACGCTTTCGTATTTTATAGAGTTTGTAGAAACTTAAATATCTCAGGCCCAATTTATTAAATGAACATTGAGCTAGGAATTATTGTTACAAAAAAATAAACTTAAAGACTGTTAAAAGATGATTTCACCTAAATGTAGTTCTGAAGAGAAAAAAATCAGCCTAAATTCTTAGCCATCGTTTGTAAAAGTTCAGTTTTCACGGGAAAGATTTTAGAGGATTTCACTACAACTTAAAACTTTTTTACTAACAGTTGGGAACTAGTTGTGTTTAACAAACCCTTGACACTGCGAAAGGTTCTGCATCTAGTAAAACAAATATGGCCACTACACGAAAACCAAAAACCATAAAGTTAAAGTTTAAAATGATGACCATTTTAAACTACTGTTAAGCACACAAAATATCAGATTTTTAAGATATGGTCAAGCAATCATTTTGTCGACTGTTAGCGCGTTTGCCTACCATTCAAGAGGTCTCGGGTTCGATTCCCGACATGGTTGATACAAAAGATTAATTAATTAATTAATAAGAGTGCTTTTACAATATAATATTTCATAGTCCTTGGACTGGTACCTGAACCGTAAGATTGATCATCTTACCTTCATGTAACAAAAATGATCAAGATACGCTGCAATTGGTGTAGGAATGCAGTGCCCTATGCACCATTAGGTACGGAAAGGAAATGATGATGATTATAGTCCATGTTGACTAATTTTTTGCAAGTTTTAGTTCTTCGTCTACAATTACATTAGTGGCTAATTTATGGATGAATTTTAATGATTCTAGTTGAAAGAGTTCAGTTATATTTAATTGCTTAGTTTGTTTAAAAAGTTCTCTAGTTGCAGTTAGATAGGGAAGGTCATATACTAACTTTAAGATTTTATTTTGTTGTCTTTGCAGTCTGTTAATGTCATTTTGATATCCTGTTCCCCAAAGTAGTTGCGTATAACTTATTTTATTTATTACATACTCTTCATACATTTGAATTTTTTCCGTTTTTGGAGCAAAGTTTTTGATTTTTAAAAAAAGACTCGATAATGTCGCCACTTTGCTAATTAAATTGTTGATATGAATTGTCTATGTCAATTGTCTGTCTATTGTTAGTCCTAAGTATTTACCATGTTCAATTTCAGTAAGTTGTTCATTATTTTACTGTTTTTTTTTTAAATATATATTTTCGTCCTTTGTCCTTCCTTCGTTTTTTTTTCTCTCCTTCCAAACTCATTATCTGATTCCATATTCTTTATCCTTCAATATGTACAAGACAATGTCATTTTTTAAAGTTAATATGTGCGGGGCTCTTCTCTAAATTGAAAAAAACAGATTTTATTTTGAATTAATTGGGGGTTTTGTTTTTTAGTGCACATTTTTGACCAACTCATCTTTTGACCAGTCTGTTTTTTGGTTGACTGGAAGATATTGCTTTGAGCAATAAGTAAGCCAAAGTACTTATTCTTTGTAGCAATTTAAAATAAATATACACGTACCCTTGTTTCATATTTATTTATGTGTAACTCGTTACTATAGATATGCCAGTAGCTGGTAGCTATCAAAATGTTATAAAATGAACTTAAAATTAATTTAACTACGTATTTATTCCGTAAATTGAACTGGCTATGAGGTTGAGATGTTAATGGAAGTATCGATCGAATCGAACCAGATGATCCATGACTTTGGATAGAAGACTCCAGGTTATTGAAGCAACCGGACAAGAAAATATTTTCCGAAAATCTCCGAGCTCAACGCGTCGCTATTTTTTATTGTTTTATGCATGATTATGTTTCACATCGATAACAAAAAGAAACTTGAATATTAGAGTAACAGAACACTTAACTTAAGGTGCCTAAATGATAATACTGTTTCTGAATTAGCTAACCATCTGATAAAAAAATCAATAAAGACACTGGATAAAAAAATCTTCTTGTAAATAAAATAAAATAAGACTATTCGGAAATCTAGAAAATTAAAAAAGCGGTTTACAATAAAAAAAATACGAAATAAATAATGTTTCCTTTGGTCCACTCTTGTCTAGTTTTAAAGATTGTATCCCTTTCACTTTACGATTTCCATCTTAACAAAAGTAACATGACAATAAGACTTGACTTATGAACTTCATATGTTTCGATGTATATTTATTTAGCAATCACTGTTGTAATAAAATAGCTTTAGATTTATTAGTTTAGTATTCCTTAATATAAAAGCTTAGTTAGTTTTGAAATTGGTGCATAGAAAAAAAACAAGCGGTTAAAAACAGAGTTTATGATACAAAAACAATATTTAAATAAAAGATACCAATTAAAAGTACTTGATACACTTCCATTTATTTAATTGACTAATTATCGCATTTACCCTCTTATGGGCATCTTCAGACTGGTAAATATTAAACATTGTAAGGATAATTAATATAAAACTAAACATTATCTTAAGTGTAGGTTCATTTAATAAATAAATTGAAAGAGATACAATACATAATATTTCAATGAAACAGAGTGGGACAAATTATTGAAAACATGTGTTGGCGGTGTACTGTAAGGGAAGATTATGTTCTATGAAATTAATGAATGGAAATGTACTAAAAAGAAATAAACCAAAATCAAATCAGTGTGGTTTTATGTTTATTTTATTTCAATTATATAAAAGTTTTTTTAAAGTGGTATTTTATATAGATTATTGAATCAGGTAGCAAATTTTACTTCAATAAAACTGTACAATATTTACTGTAATTAAATTCATATGCTGAAAGGACCGGTGTTTTTATTTCAATTTTTTTTTTTTAAATATTTATTTCAGTGATTGATATTCTGAGCTTCGTGTCCATTCAGACCTCTCATGCTTTAGCGTTGTAGCTTAGCCGGTGGCGGTTGGTTTTTGTGAACGGAGGATCGCGGGTTTGGGAAGACAAATTTGCGCAAACTCTTTCACATTTCATTGTTTTTTTTTATTTATAGATCCTCCACGAACAAATCGTAGCAACATATCAATTTCGTCAGCTACAACAAGTATTTATTGCCAAGGTTGATTTTGAGTACAGTTCACCCTATTCCCGGACTCACCTTCTTTTCAATACCTTTCTCGGTATTTCCATCCTGTCAAATTTTACGTTTCAATAGGTGTTAATTTAATTAAAATATAGCTGAAAATTAGTACGCAATTGAATCTGAAAAAAGCGGTTTTTTTTTCAAGAATTGTGTAAGAAAATTCTAACAAAAATGCTACGAATGTAATAATAATAATAATGATAAATATTTATTAACCAAAATTAAACATTTGAATATGAAAGACTTAAATTTAAAGGAAAGAGCGAAGACTTTAAAGAAAAGACAATACCATTTTCATGGAAAATTATGTAAACAGTAAATAAACCGTAAAAGTAAAATGGAATTGTCAATTTTCTCCACACATTCCAGAAATATAAAATTGACAGACCATATTATTAAATACTGCAGACGACGGCATTTCATATTTCAAAAGCATTTCTTATTATAAATTCCAAATGTATTCGTAGGTACATGAAAGTTAATCTAATTTTAAATTTGTGATAAAGATACATAGATAACTACGTATAATATATTATATTTTTGTAATAAACGTTTAAAACCAGTTCAGATTTTGACGAAAAGAGAGCATATCATAAGTGCCATCATTCGTGTAAGCAAGAAATATACATTATATACGAGTAGGTACATATTTCCTACATATCCAGTTCATATTTATTTCTGTGTAAGTTGAAATACCATTTCCGTTGCGCGAGTTACATGTCTATTTAATAAGTGAATGATAAAAATAATAAATTAATGATAAAATGAATATTTTCATAATTTTAAAGGATAACTCGTAAAGCCTCTATTTTGGAGGCTTGTCAGAAGGTGGAAAAGAGAAGATATGGAAGAAATTTATGAAAAATACACCACAAAACCGACGAAAAAACCTTTCTTGAATTTTTTTGCATATGGCGAGAATGATTATTATTTTTATTCGCTTAATAAGAAAGAAATATAAAAAAAAATAATACGATGTAAAGATAATGTATGTGTATATGTTTGATTTATTTAGTTTTTTATTGCTTACTTCTTGGTATGAACACTTGACCAATTTACTACTATACTCTATTTTTTATAAATTTATTGATATTGTTTTAACTTTGCTGGAATTCCTCTCATCCATGCGCTTTGTAGCTGCACGATGATTGGTTATCTAGCTTTAATATATCAACTTTAAAATACCTTAATTTTGTAAACGGGGTCTAGAATTCCAATTGTCTATGCGCTTAGTAGCAGCAAGGCGTGTTGTAATCTTACTCCTTTTTACTATTCATATTATTATTATTTTGTAATACACTAAATTTATTTGTCAATTTTTAAAATGTGTAAATGGGGGCTAAATTTCTAGCTGTGTATGCGCTCTGTAGCTGCAAGACGTCCTGTAATCTAGCTCCTATCTATTATAATTTTTGATTGATCTTAATTGAAAACGAGGAACTAGAATCCCAACCGTCTATGCGCTCTGTAGCTGCAAGACGTACTGGGATATTTATTAATTGTACAGCGCCCTTGAGGTGATTTTCACAAAAATGGCGCTTTATAAATTATCCAACTATATAACTATATATATATGTACCTATGAAGACAAATAAAATTATGTTATCGCTTTAAAAATAGGGACATTAGCGATGTGCGTCAAATTCGGAGGTAAACAAAAACAATGACAGAGAGAAATAGCCACAAAGAGGTAAAAATGAAGAAAACGCAGAAATGCCACGAAGACTTGGGAATGAAGCGGCTGCGGCTGGTGAGAAAATAACACGGGGCCGAGACAATCACTCATTGTTAGGAAAACTCCGAGCTTTACGTCCGCCGTGATGACAAATAGCGCCTCACCGGGCGCGAGGAGGGGGAGACATTTCGGGGATTACACGTGTCAACTGCCGTGGCCGCCGTGCGTACAGTACACGCGATGACAACTCTAGTCGCCGCCGCGTATGATTGGTCATCATAGTTACGAATAAAATGTAACCACGAACAAGATTTTTACAACCCTTCAATGTTAGAAAAAACTATGCAATGTGATATTTCGTGCCTAAATGCCCGACATCCCCTGACGTTGGCCAAGAATCGAACGAGTCGAGAGTTTTAAATACCCGGAAGTGTGTGTAGCGAAAATGGTAGCTTTAAGATCTGAAAGTGCGGCTAGAGTTAGCAGGCGCCACATTCAAAGTATGAATGCTATCTGGAGACCAGATGCTTACTCGGTGAAAACAAAATCCGGCCTGCACAATGCCAACGCCTGAATAGCACCCGTTCTCCTCCGCGGATGCGATTCGAGGCACCCCAACAGGGTCCGAAACAGCAAACTGTTGGTTTTTAGAATAGGTGCCTCAGAATAAAGTTGACTGTGCGCGTGACTGAACTTAACTTAACTAATGCGATAATAAGTCAATAAGAAGGCGAAACAGATGGCCGGGCTCAATATTACGGATGTATTCCGAGAGCCTTAACCACCAGCCACGTTTGCTTACTTTACAAGGCATAAGGTTCTCGCGATCCTGGACGTCTACGGCTGACAGTTTGTCGGCAGTTCACGTTATAGAAAGCACGGGAGTCGAGTCGGCCGCAGATAGAAAGGCCAGTAATTAATCACAAATAGCTATCGACGTGCTAATAAGTGACGTGATAACAATTTCTCATCATGGTTGTTTATCGTATTCGCGATCACAATGGAACATCCGTGAACACCTTATATTAAATGTCAAAATATTAACGTTTTGCAACGTATAATAATGCTGGGCAATCACATATTTTAATTTCATCGGTGTAAATATGAAAAATATTCCAAAACTGCCAGCTTTATTTATTTATTTATTATTTATCATGCTATTTATTGCATTTAACTAGCGGTTGGCAAGAAAAATGTCAAGAAAAACAATCACCATAGTAACTGTAATTTAATTTTCACTTTTTTGTATTAGATACTCCTTACTATTTTGCAAATGCTATATATTGTATTATTTTTTATAGTAAACGCCAATTTTTTTCCAAAACAAAAACATTGAAATCTAAGAAATTCATTTTAATTACACTTTTATTCTGTTAACTGTGCATTTAAATAGAAATACGTAATATATCAATATAACTACATTGCTTACCTTGGCAGAAAAATACTTAGAACGCAGATAATAATATTACATCAGCCTTTTATTGAATGTAATTCACCACTGTAATTGGGCCTCCTGGCCTTTTGTGGTGCTAAATTAAACAAATAAATAAATACCTAACTTGTTCAGTTTTAACTAAGATTGATTTTTAGCTGTCAAACCACGCAAACTGTAATACCGGTCATATTTCTATTACAGCATCCGAAAATGGCAGTTCTACGTTTATTTTTTTTCATTGTTATTTTGTAATAATAGTGATACGGCCAATTTTCTTAGATTTATCCGAATAACCCGCCTGATCCGAATAACCTTAGTCTACCCTATTATAAGGTATTCCTCTTTAAGGAAAAACTTGTTGTTTATCTGACGCCCCACCCTAAATATAATCATCGCAATCGAAATTTTTGAAAACAATGATTTATTATTATATTCGGAATCAGCGCGACGAGAATCATCAAAATGATCTGTACGTGCGTTAAATTTTATAATATTTAATGTAAAATTAATTTGCAGAACCAGCAAAAGTGGTGCACTTTAAGTCTCTGAACGAAATATTTTCATTATAATAGATGCTGTTGTACAAATACTTGTACTGGTGCTGAAAACACTAGACGTAAGCATCGTAAAAGTAAATACCACGTCATTGTTATTCTTGGGGCCTCTCGGTTTATACTGAAGAAATACTAAGCATTACTAACGCATTCGGTACTTACGGTGTTTTTAATTAGTATCATGAAAGAATTATTATACTATATGTGCTGGTCAAAACGACCGCATTCACTAAAATTGTGTTGGTTATATGTAGAACAGTTGTTATACTTAAATTATTTCAAATTTGCTAGACATAAATGTCAGAAGTACGGGTCCTAGACATAAACAACTCAATAGGGTTTTTTCACAAGTCGGAAATAACGTCAAAAATATGATATATATTTCGAGCGGATATTTAAGATTCTAATGATATAACTATCAATGTATTCAAATCAAGTTTTCATTTATAATGCTCGGGTTTAAAAATGGGCACTTCCAAAACGGCCCGCAGTTGGCGTCACGTCATTTTGACGTCACGCGTGATGACTGCCGGTTGCGCTTCTAACAAACGTTGCGTACAAGTTTGGCGCCAAAACGTCATACGTCCCGTTTGTCCCATAGGGCGTGAAACGTCTCGTTTTCGGGTAATTCAAAATATGCATATTTTAAACCGATGTAGAAAATTTATCCGGCATCGCACGAAAAAATATTAATACCGTTATCATTGTGGTTTTTTGCTTATTTAAAATCAAAAATCAAATAAAAAATTGAAAAGACCCTATTGCTGGATATGCTAAGTAAATTAACTCAAATAAGTTTCTTGCTTACAAGTGAAAATCACTTTTAAGTAAGAAAAAAATATTATTTCGGCCAGGCTCTTTGATCATTAGTAATATGAAAGTTATTTAAAATCAAAAGAAATAGTAGCTATTTAAAAAATAGATTCTTTTGGTTTGAAAAGAGGAATACTTTTTTAAAACTTTAACTTAACGTTATTTATTAATTAATATAAACGCCCAATGAGCATTTCCAAGGACATATTTATACATAGATAATTATTAAAAAAGAAAGTAGAAAGACACAATGGTATATAGTAGACTTGGTGGGAGTGGAAGCGAGAGAACGGTGTGTGTATTATCACTAATATCATTAATTTTATGTTATTCTTACATTTTCTAAAAATGTTTGTGTTTGCGTACATTTTGTTGTTAATTCTCTTTTCTGGTTTGGCTGTTTATATGCTCATTATAATTTGTAAATGCACGTAACTTCTTTTCGGCCGATGTAACAATGTTTTGGAAAAATACTTTAATAAATGAGAAAAATGATCAAGTAACCGACCTTTTAATTTAAAAAAATAACATTCGGTATTCGAAATTACAACACTAAAAATATTTCAGTAAGTTTGAACAAGGCAACAAAAGAAGAATTTCAAAGCATTTTTCTCAGAATGTCTTTGTATACAAATGGGTTGTATATTTATTTATTTATTACACAGCTGAAGTGCCTTTTAGAATATAAAATATAACAGCATAATGAGTTAAGTTGTACAAAAATAAAAACCAACGTGGATGTGTACTCAGAAGGTGCTTTGAGATTTTTTTTTTTGTGTTAATTTTAATTTAAGAAGGTAAACATGAACAAAAAATATAAAAGGAAAATGATGAAACCCACTAAACTGCGAAACCGGCTTGTCAGCAGTTTTCTTATTTTTCCTTTACAAATAAAAAAGTAAGAGAAATTATTTAAATTTGAAAAGAAATATAAACATATTATATAACTAAAAGCATACGTAATTTTTACACAAAATTATTTACAAAAATTTAAATAAATAACTGTTTACATAAAATATTAATCGATAATAAAGCCTTGTTATATATTGCCTATTTATTTTATTTTTTCTTAAAAGTTTTGTCGATATTTTCTTTAAAGATCTGCAAAGGGATTTTATAAAAAAAAAATAGTAATTGTAAAATGAAGTGTTCTTTCATACATGTTTACAAACCTCGGTACTGACAAGCCTCCACGTTGTGCTAGCCTTGTATTATGCCTTTCCCCATATACCTTTTCTAGAAGTTACTATCAAATCGATATCTAGTAACAAATTTGAGGCATAGAATATTATTTACGGACAGGCACCCTTGCTTTCTAAAAAGTTCGGGTACCTCTTCCGTATCAATTCTAGCTGATCTGTTAATTAATTTAAGAGCCGAGTTTTGCAAAGATTGTTTTTTTTAATGTCGGTTTTACAAGAAAGGCCCCAACTGATATAATTATACCTAATAATCGATTCCGCTAATGATAAAGAATGATTTAATAACTTATATGTAAATATATATGTAAATATAAGGAATTACATAATTACAATGGAATTCCATCAAGAATTGTCAATAAATAATTTTAATAAAATAATTTGATAATAAGTCTTAATGTTTTTATAGGAACAAAATATTTTATTATTAACATGCTGCCTATAACTAATTAGAAAGAAAAGGTAAACCATAAACTGACAAGCGTTCAAATTTTTTACTGAGGTATATAGGAGCGTTAGGACTATGAAGTATAGTAAACATAGGTGAGAGGTAGTGATAGTCTCTATGCTGTCTAATTTGGATACGACTTTTGGATATTTAATTTTGTTACCTACGATACTCATATTACCCTAGACCAAAAATAAACCTTATGCTTGTATTCTGAAGTCGTTAAAGTTTATCGAGTTGCTCACAGCTTAAATCAGTCATGCAGACATCAGCGTAATCTAGAATGGGTAGTAGTAATGATTGTACGAGTACGAGTAAGCATTTAGTATTAATGGGTAAGGATTTATCCAACACATACTGATATTGTTTTTTGTTGATATTTCTTGATAAAACTCCATAGTAATGATTTTAATAAAATTATATTATATTTTGATTTTCGCAACCTTCTAAGTGAGTGTAGACTGAAAAATATTTAGCATATTTGTATACATCGAATTACCGACTTTCCTACGTCCATCGATTTCGAGACGCACCCGTCTCTTCGTTAGGATATTGATTACACTCACATGTAAATCCCACTATACACCTTCACGATAGTAGTTGCACAAAAATATAATACCAAGAGAGTGCGAGTGAGTGAGTAGACAATATAATTCGTGAGCATGGTCGATCGCATAAATAAATATTGCCATAAAGAAAACTTCACCATAATGTTACAAGATGTCGCTTATGAAAAAGCGTCAAAAAATGTGAAACGATGCCTTCTTCGACTTGACAACTTCTTATACTATTGGAAATTACAAAAATTTGGCAGCACGGCAAATAGTTATACTTAAACCGGCCAATGATAGGACATAAGCCATATAAACGCCTAGATATTAACATTTTAAATATCTCCTGTTATTTTAGGATAGTGGTTTCTATGCAAAAAAATGTATGTAAAAGGATAAAAATAAATTAATGCTATTAAAATCATTAGTTTTCCATTTTCTTTTTTATTGATTCATACATTTTTTTTACTCCCAGGAGCTAACGCCAACTCATTTTGAGACAGTAACATAGATACAAAAAGGTATAGTCATAACATACAAAAAACTGCAATAATATCAAATATAATAATAAACCACTCTGAAGATGCCCATTAGAGGGTAAAAGCGATAATTAGTCCAATAAATAAGAGGAAGTGCACTAAGTGTTTTCAATTGGTAACTTATACTTAAGGTGATTTTAAACGAAAATATGCAACTAATTATTTATATTAACATATTACAACAGAGGTGAAGAACATTAAAGAGAAGGTAATATAGAAGTCTAGACATCTACAGGGCTTATGACCCGTCAATGGCTGGTTCAAGTGGCCACTTTACACACTGTGTAGCGAATGCTACCAGAATGCAGAATGGTGAATACCATTCTGCCCATATTTGAACATCTATATTCCTTCAATTCTTTCATCTGTTGATTTTTGTGAAGTTAAAGAACTGAAATCTTTATTTATTACCTTCTTTTAAATGTTCTCCATCTCTGTTGTAATGAGTTAATATAAACAGCTCCCAAGGGAGTTGAATCCAGTCCTTGTCTACAAAAATTTGGACAAACTTAATATATTGTTAATTATTTATAGCTGGCGCTTTTATAATTTTTTATTGAGAAATGCTATTTTAACGTTTATTTTCAATGGAAATTTTACA
This sequence comes from Micrasema longulum, assembly GCF_059751315.1. Taxonomy (NCBI): domain Eukaryota; kingdom Metazoa; phylum Arthropoda; class Insecta; order Trichoptera; family Brachycentridae; genus Micrasema; species Micrasema longulum. Next base: position 647,141 of record NW_028277853.1, on the reverse strand, counting down.
AAACTTGGTTTGCAGATACTTTACACTATAGTGATTGTTACAAATACTAAAACAATAGAGTTTAGGTCCTTTTCACAAAATGGTGTACAAAACAAAAATAAAATAAATGTTTTTTTGTTTTGTACACCATTTTGTGAAAAGAACCAAAATTATATTGCTATGGTATTTGTTACAAATAATGTAGTGTAAAATTTCCGCAAACCAAGTTTTGTAAAATACCTATTGAGAAAATTACGGTAAAAATGGCATTAAAAAAAAAAGATAAAAGCACCATCTATGAATAATTAGTTTCATATTTGGTATAGAATCAAATCAAATATAAGTTATTATATCATAATAATAAACATTTAAATACATAAAAATATAACAGAGGAAAAACAAACACGGTTTTATTATACCCCCGATTTCCCCAAAAGGTTCATTTGAAAGGAGACAATATTTTGTACCTCGAGTCAGATCTGAGATAACGCAAAGGTACTCAAGTGCTAAAATAACCCACCGGGGAATTATAATACCAAATTGATACAAAACTTTGCTTTCAGGCAACGTTTGCGCTCGAACTTTAATGTAATGTTTCTCCGTTTCTTGTCTACTAACTGTCAATCGATAGTTTGAGCGATAGCACACTCGATACTGTCAGTACAAGACGAACTGTCGTGGGAAGACACTCTTACACAATACTCAATGCGAGGAAATGTATGCAGAAATCACATTATGGGTTGAGTAGTGTGTCTATGAAAACATGAAGTGAGTGATGGATTTATTTATTCATTTAAAATTACACTCGTTTACATATTCATGATGTAATTGAGGCTTTTTAGGCTGTGCCCGTGTCAAACCACAATAAATAACAATAAAAATACATACTAAAATTAATTAGATCAAATTATGATGACATAGAATAACAATCTACAAAAAAAAGGTAACTGTAATAAATAATCATATTCCAAAGAATACAATGTCAAAAAGATAATCAGAAATAATTTATAAAATATAAATTATAATTAATAAAATATGTATTAACCATAAAAATTAACTATAACAAAATACACGGTAAAATTAATTCAATTATAATAAAATGTGATGCAATACAATAATAATCCAGAAAAACAAAGTACAAATTATAATTAATAAAATTTTAAAGAGGATAACGTAAAAAAAAATATCAGATAAAAATATTGAAATATAAGTCATAAAAATTTAGTAACAAACGAAATCAAATAAAAAAAATCAAAGTATCATTGACATCAATATAAAATATTACAAAAAAATAATTGAAATGATAATTTTTATTTTATTTTTTTTAAATTTTTTATTTTTATTTTTTATTATTTATTTTTTTAAATTTAAATCTTAAAGTAGGGCACACATATCATACATATTGTTATGTGTGTTCTAATAATAACATTGCAAATATATTTAATTCATAAATTGTTTATCACATATGTCTTGAGCATTATTTTAAATTTTGATATGTTTTATTCTTCATAAATATTTTTTTCCCATTTCGTAATACTTTTTAATTGCTTTAATTGAGATATGGTTTCTAGGAACTCACTCTGTACAGTAAGAAATTAGAACAATAAATAAGATGCCAAATAACTTAATTAAATAATACAAAAATAAGTCATGAAAAAACATAAAAATGTCGTGATCATCATCATCATTACCTTTCCAAACTTAATGGTGCATAAAACGCTGCATTGGGTACAAGAGTCGCAGCGAATCTTGAACATTTTTGTTACGTGAAGGTAAGATTATCAGTCTTCCTTTCAGGTACAAGTCCAGGGACTAAAAAATATTCTGGAGTGAAAACACCATTTGAAATATTTTTTCATATCAACCATGTCGAGAATCGAACCCAACACCTCTTGCATCGCAGGCAAACACGCTGATCATTACACCACGAGGCCCACAGTAAAAATATCAGATATATAATAAGCAAATAAAAGTATGGACAGAAATCAAATTAGTAAATTTTTGCTAATCTCGCATTTGAAAAAGATTGACAGCCTTGTCTCTATCGATGTGTAGCAGCCTATTGCAAATATTTTTCTTAAATAAATTGGCACTTGCGGAGTTCTTTATGGCTGCCAGAAGTTGGTTAAAAATTTAGGAGCCAGGAAGGTAAAGTTTCTCTGAGCTAGCTTTGAGTGAGTGGTCGGGATTGTGAATTATATTTGGAAATTTTCACAACAATAAAAGTTAGGCGAGACATGTTGTGTCCAGGCGGATGCATAATATAGTTCTGTGTGAGAAATAGAACCTGAACCACTGACGAATGTTTTGGCCGGATGAAATAGAAAAGAGATAAGTCCCCCTGTAATGTATTGGTTGTTTCCTGACAGTTTAATCTTGGGTTCGATTCCTGACAGGGTGGACGTAAAATGTTATCATTGTTTTAAAGGTAAGTTTTGCAGTGCAGTATTTCATTTTGTTTTTATGTACACATTTTATTTTTCTTTAATTGTATATTCTGCGTAACTACAGTAATACGTGATTATTTTTGAATAACTGTTTTGTGTTATGTTTGTGTTTAATTAGTTGTTTTGTAAATTTTGTACATAAACGATTAATAAAAAAAAAAATGAGTGCTAATACAGAGCCCCATACACCACTGAAAGTGGATGGGAATATGATGATGATTAGCAAAACATTAATCAATTTCCATGAGAAAGAATTACAACTTGCTTGCACATGGCAGGCGCGGGTTTAAATTTTACTGCTCGAACTTTCTAGCAAGCCGGGACATGAAACTTAATAATTATGTCATAATAGAATTGTATGTATTTATAAATACACAGAAAAAATGGCACCTACACTTTTTTGTGTGCGTAATCTTTAATTTAGCTTATTTGTATATTTTTTACCTTATTTACTGTTTTGCAAACAGATCACAATAATACTATGTTTTACAATAAACGCCGATTTATTCGGCACTGGACTGAATCTATAAGTGTAAAATATATAAACTACAAGAGGTGATGTTATTGATACCAAATCAACTAATTTATAACAATTGGCGCAATTCTTTTGGATTATCAAAATTTATAACAAAAGAAAGATTATTTTGAAAGAAGATATTTTCGAAAATGGAATATGGAAGTATAGACATTAACAGGGCTTATGACCTGTCGTTAGTTGGTTAAAATGACCACTTAACACACTGTGTATCGTTTTTGTAATATAATTTAATCATTGTTGAATATAGGTAATAAACGACTCACGCGAGAGGTAGTATCATACATGGTCAATATAGTGCAGGCAATTGATAAAATAAACCGACGTAGAGAAAAAATGCCGAACACTCCTCTAGTGGAACGGAAGGCCTGTTGACTACTACCAACAAGCCGGCTTCTTCTGAAGAGTTTTAAGTGGTTTCCTCTCCACATGAGCAAATGCTGAGAAGTTCCTGATTGGCCCACATAAGTATATTCCTCCTGATCCCAACAGTTTAGTTAAATTTTAAGATATTTGATTGAAGAAAAATCCACTTTTTGAAATATAAACCTTGTACATTATAAGCAAGGTAAATAATAAAGAAATGCCCATATAAAAAAAATGTATGTTTCTAGAAAATAAACAAACACTACACTGTCTACAAACATTTGGACATAGGTACTAAAAACGTTGTTGACGTTGGTTTATATTTATCACTTTTTACAGTTTAAAACACCACTGTAAAAATAAATTGATCAATTACAATTTTAATCATTTTTCACAGTAGACTATAAAATAAATTTAATATCATATTTTAAAAAAAATATCGAAATAGAGTGATTCAATTGATATTAAAATATATTTCAATATCAATTGATTCAAGTTAACTGTAACTTCATAAAGAAAAATAAGTGTTATAAAAACAAGTAACTCTGAGAGAGAGAAAAGTGGTATACTCGTATAAGAGTAATATAAAGTAAAGACGGGACTGAAGACGATAATATTTACATCGCATAAATGCATGGCGGCGGTGTACCAAGTTTTTCCGTAGATAAACTTCTAAAGGCTTTCACCGCTCTGAAATACGTCAACCGTAGAATCGCAACCATCCGAATAAATTTTAATGTATGTTAAAATGAATTCCCCGTAAAGCATTTAGAAAAGTTGCCGAATTGTCGCGCATAGTAGGTAACCTGTAATAGTAGGTAACTATGTGCGCGGCAGGGACGAATCGTCCAAATAAGCGATAATGCACAGCTTGTTATTATATTTGATTTTCGATAATAATATTTTAAAGTACCTAACTAAAAAAAACATTTTTTATCCATGTATTTAAAAGGCAATGTTTGAATGGTTGTCCTCGATGGACTGAATAACTACTGGACCGATTTCCTTGCGGTTTTCAGATAAATGTACGTTTTTGCCACGAGAAGGTTTATACCTCATAAAATGTTCAATTTATTAAGTAGAAAAAAGTTAGGAGCGTAAATGTTTTTTTTTATCCATCACCAGGGTTGCATTTGCCAAGAATACGTATACAACAAAAATGGATGGATATTATCATAAAAAAGATTATTTTTAAATGTTTACAAACAACATTTGTTTTTTTATGGATCCCAATCAGATTATTTCATTAAATTCCTTATGATTTCTACCCATTTATTTATTTTTACTAGATTTTTGGTAATACTAAAATAATGTCAACTGATATTCCTAACTAAAGTGCACCCCTGAGCAGAGTTTGACATTTGCTAAAAGAATTCTGTTTTTGAAAATTAATTAGGTACTTAAAATTTTGGAATTCAATCATAAACAAGTACCTAAGTACTAAGTACCTTCTTAAATTCAATATTTGAAAATAAATTATTTTAAGTTCTGAAATTCAATCATAAACAAGTACCTAAATACCTACTTACCAATGAAAAATTACAGCATCTTTTTTACGTTCATCCGAACGGTTTTTACTAAATATTGTATTACTTAAGATGTATTAAACTATTTTTAATTATGTTGTATTAATAAAGGTACGTGTATCGCGAAGTAAATAAAAATTGTTGTTTAATATGATTTTCAAAAAACTACAGAATAAATATCTATTTATAACTATATTACGTACTTATATGTAAGTACACATTGATGAACATTTTGTGTAGATTACATATTAAAAAATCACCGCTCGCCACTGGTTCGCGGGTTCCCCCACGCCCTAGTCCGTGACTCTTCTCCGAAGAACGAACATCGGTGGAAGAAAGGCAGATAAAACACGACCACTTCACAATTTGCGGGAGATTTTATTCACTCGTTATCGAGCACATTGTCTTGCCAAGTTTGGCGGGCGGGGGTAGCAGCCATGGACGGATAAGAAGAAGGATGAGAAGACAAAAGAATGATGTGAAAAGGAAAAGTTTTCGGTAAATATTCCTTCTAGTTCTTCGCACTCTTTTCGCTTCTTTCTTGACAAAAGGGCGCGAAATCATTTCACCACTCGTTATTGTTCGAGTTCTTCCCCAGTATTGGTCTCGCCCAGAAAGGAAATAAGTAGATAAAATGGAATCTGTTCATCAATTTAAACACTTTGACGCGATAAATTTATTATACAAACAGTTTTGTACGAATCCTACTGGCAGGCGAACATTTCAAAATGAACATAGTCATTGAGGCGGAATATAGGTCTAAGCATTCTTTATAACCAGCCAATTGGGGTGTAATGTTAGTGCACCTCCCCCTGGTGCAACCTGGATAAAGCTAAAGAAACTGACGCAACTGGCTCCAAATAATCCCGGCTAAAAGGGATTTCTTGGCAATAAAAAAACAGTTGAAATTATAACCCGTCAATAAATTAATGAGGAATAAATACAGACGCGAGATTGACGTAGAAGGAAGCGAGAGTGCTGGTAGGATCTCCCGGAGGCGTCTGGTAATGTCCGCATGCTCCATTTAGGAGCGGATGTGGAAAAAGACTATGAAGAAACTTTGGGCTGCATAAAATGACCATTCTAGCCAGCCACTGGCAGCTTAGAAATATACAAGGTAGAAGAATTTTTAAAGTGCAAAAACAGCGAATAAATAAATTAATGTTTACGTTGATTTTTGGCATAATTAAAAGTACTGTTCAAACTCAAACGTCTAATTTATTTATTTTTTATTTTTAAATTTCATTAATAAACTTTTACGGGTTACATACATTTAATAAAATATTTTTACTTTTAATAATTCACATTCTACTGTAAATGATAATATTTTTTACATCTTTTGTAAAGGTTGCCTGAGTCTTTTGCTTAGTTTTGTCTGGTAGTTCCAATGAACTTATACAATTATAATTTCAGTCCATGGTTTATAAGTCTCGACTGTACTTGTCTCATTTAAGAAGGTTGTATGTGATATTTTTCTGATATTCTCATATTGTGTCCAAAACAATTTTTTTAAAGTTTAAGTTCTTCGTCTACAATTACATCAGTGGCTAATTTATGAATAAATTTTAAGGATTCTAGCTCAAAGAGTTCAGTTACATTTAATTGCTTGGTTTGTTTAAAAAGTTCTTTAGTTGCTGTTAGATAGGGTAGGTCATATGCTAACTTTAATATTTTATTTTGCTGTCTTTGTAGTCTGTTTATGTCATTTTGATTTCCTATTCCCCATATTAGCTGCAAATATTTGTGTTTTGTTCATTTTAATATATTTTTTACTTATTTAATTATTTTTATTTACTAATTTAATTATTTTTTTAGTTAGGTACGGAAACATTTTAAAATTGGAATTTTTAAATAAATTTATAATGTTTTGGTTTGTAATTGCACGTTGTGTCCAAAGAGCCAAACGCCCAAAAAAATATCTTTTTTTTTTCATAAATAGTGTTATCAATATTCTAGACTCTATAGTCAACTAACTCTCGTCACCCCCAATGGCAACTCTACCACCTAATATTCTGTTAAATTCAGCCAAAATATAGTTATATACAGCCTTCCGGGACAACTTAAACCTGCAGATACCCCGAAATATATTATAGATTTCTCTTTTTGTACCACAACAGCTCAAGGTGATTAATTACAGGTTCTGATGGGTGAATTGTGTAGAGAAAAACAAACAAGTCTAATAAAGTGAAATAGAAAATCAAATAATCTGAAGGTAAATACTAAAATAAACAGAAAAAAACAATCGGAATATTATTACACAAACCATCATTCACCAGTGTCGTTCAATCAGACATTGATAAAAAACACATTTGTCAGTACTATGCATAGTCAGGCGGTGAATTTCTAATAGACAAAATGACAATATGATTAACATTATAGCAGGAGCTTTACAGTTAAATAATGCTAGAGAAAATGTATGCAACAAACAGGTATAATTTTATTGTTAACATGCCAGTCTCGAAAATGTCGCAAAAGCGATAAAACCGGTGACTGGTTATTCCAAATTGGTAGATTTCCGTATCACTCGTATTTTACTCCTATAATAATTTACAATGAAATTCTACCTCTGATTTTCACTACCAAATAGTATGTACAACCAGTAATTAAAATATTTGAAATGTGGACCAAAACAGGGAAGTAAAACGACTACTTTTTCGTACGTGGAAATCCCAGTCCACACTGGAGGTATTTTTACATGTGCCACAGTAACGAAAGCGAAAAGAAAAATTACATTTCAAATTTTCATAAAATAAAAATACGAAGACACTTTTAAAATACGGTTATTTTAATTTATTTATGGTAAATATACAAAAAATAAGAAAATGGGGATTCTTTTAAAATATCAAGGAAAGTGACAAAACGCAATTCGTTTTATTTCACCTTTATAATAATTTGTAAATGGAAAAATCTAATATAAATCCAAAAAGAAACCTGATCCAGGCAAATATTAAGTAAATTACATTTGATGTCAAGGGAAATGTAATTTCGTTCCACCAGGGATAAAATTGTGTTTATTCATTTTCATGATGTGTGTATATCATATTTCTTTTCTTTCGGTAATAGGTTTAAATATTAAAAGCATATTAAATATTTGAAATTTTAATAAGCACATGGAAATTGAATGAAGAAAAAAATACATATTTGAAGCACTCGCTTTGTGGTTATTCATAATAATTAAAATTACCCGCTTATCTTTGAGCTTTATATTTTATAAATAAGAAAACAGAAAATAGAAATAAAATTTCTGATTTATTGTCTTAACATTTTAACTCTGCCTATGAATCTGAGCCTTTATTCACTCCACAATCAATATTTGATCTGGAACCTGAAACTCATAATGATTTATCCACTGTCAGATTTTCTATAGACACAATAAATAAATATATCATTAAATTAGATACCAATCAAGGTGCAAATTTTAATGGGCACCCGGTTTATCTTCTAGTTAAATGTATTAATGATTTAGCCAATCTATTATATCTCTTATTTAATTCATACATAAAAAACGGCACAGTTCCAGATATCTGGAAAAAGGCATTTTTTATCCCCATTCATAAGAAGGATGATAAGGCTAATGTTGAAAATTATCACCCCATATTAAAGCTGTTGATACTAAGTAAAATTACGGAAGAGATAATTTATAACAAACTATTCTAAACATCAAATAAGATCAAAGCAACATGAAATGAGCTTGCTTCACGGAGGCGTTAAATATCTCGATAGATAAACGCATTCAAATCAATGTCATATAGGTACCTTTACTAACTTTTTCAAAGCATTTGATCAAATTAAAATCAAAATACTATTGCAAAACCTTTGGAGTCATGGTAAAAGAAGCAACCTTTTTAAATGGATCACATCATATATAACAAACAGATCGCGAGCGTTTACAACGAGTATAAAAGGTTTCCAATCTTCTTTTAGGCCAACTCCATCAAATATCCAACAAGGTTTTTATCTGGGTCCATTATTTTTTTTACTTTATATTTTAATGACAAAGTTGAATAGCTTAAGCACTCATGTATTACTCTATGTTTATGATTCCAAAATATTCAAACCAATAAAACATTGTATTTGTCCTCAAGAAGATCTGGACCACATTTTTTTATATTGTGCTCGTAACAAATTATATAGATTTAAACATATTCAAATGCTTCCATCTCATCTCTACTCAAAACACTAATAAAGCCCGAATAACCTTGTTAAAGAATGTTCAATCAATTCGGAACTTTGGTGTTCTGTTAAAGAATGAACTGGACGAAATTGAACATGTCAGGCACATTACAGTTGATGCATTCAAAATATTAGCTTTTGTCTCTAGAGTAGCTAAATTATATAAAAATATAAATATTCTAAAAATATTGTACAACGCATTTGTTAGAAGCCGGCTTGAATATGCAACTTCAATCTGGTCCCCAAAATATGAAAGCCGCAAATATAAAATAGAAAAAGTACAAAATAAATTATAAACATGTCTATCGTACAGAAATAATTCCCAATTTAATTTAATGAGGCGAGAAGACATTTTAAGATTTACTCCTTGGATTATAGATGACAGATTGCTGACTGATGTTTTTATTCGAAAATTTAAATGGCATTACTGACTGCCCTGATTTACTTAGTTTGATTAATTTTCATGTACCCTATAAACGTACGCGTCACAAATAATGTCTCAAATATGATTCTACGCTTCTTCTTGACTATTCTTAATTCTACGATTAATACATTATTGAATTAAAAAATCTGCACTAGAAAAATAATCAATAGAAATATATTTGCATAAAAAGGAAACAATTTTTGGATGTGGAACAAAATTTGCCCAAAAGTGTAAAAATAAAAATAATTATTGAAAAAACTTGCTTCCTCACCCCGTTTTCTTTGCCGTCTACTGCCGATACATTCCCACCTATCCAATATATCATGTATCTGGGGTTTCGCCAAAAAAACTCAGATCTCGGAGATAGAAGTTCTTCAGAACAGAGCTCTGAGAAACATTATTGGACTGAAATGGGATTCCTGTGTCAAGGATATTTACCGACAGACAAAAATACTTCTTTTCAAGGTAATGGCACTGCATGACATCACCACAGTATTTTGAATATCATAAACTTTTCTGCTCACACAAATTTAAAATACACATTCAATCGAGATATTCACAATTTTAAATTTTCAGCCAGTTTTAAACACTAGGTATGTATATTTATAATTAATTTATGTACATCAGTATTATTTATATTACAAAACGCACAATGAAAGAACAAAAACACAACATAAGCTATACACTTGTAGAGCGATTGATTCAATATTGGTTTGGGCAAATGAAACAATTCATTTTACTTCTATCAAGTTCCACTATCCATTTTTTTTGCCTTTTTGATCACTTTTTCGTTACTAATTGTTTAAATAGATAGTGAAAGTAGGTTATAGATTTTAATTGAATAATACTCAAAATCCCTTTGTCTAAAAGTGGTATTAGTTTATATTTGTTTAAGTTGTCTTTGTGTTGAGTATCTTGTGATTATATTATTTGTATGTGAGGTATTGTGGAGGTTATGTTTTTCATTTGAGTAAGAGTAGTATTTGAATCTGTAAGTGAGTATTGTTTTAGCGTATAATTGTTTTGGTGGCATAAGTTGTAATTTGTGGAATATTTATTCAGTAGATGTCTGTATCGGGACTCTGAGTATTATTTTAATTATGGATTTTTGTGCAACAAATACACTCTTTAAAACTGTGTCATTCTCAGCACCCTATCCGAAATTGATTAGCATAATGCAAAATAAATCTTTAAAATTTCCTTTAAATTAATTATATTATGAATTGCGTATAATACTGTGTTTTATGTTTAGAATATTATGTTTTCTTACTATTTTAGATTGTATTAACTGATATTATGCATCTAAAGTTATTGCAATAGAGAGGGAAAATATTTTTGAGAAGGTAATATGGAAGTTACACACTGTGCAACATTCCCTAGGGGAGAAATTCAGCCAGTCTGCAAACATATGGACATACTTAAAATATTGTTGAATTAACTAACTGGTAATTTTTTTTTTTTATACAAATTGGAAAAATGTTTTTAGGCATTGCCTAGTAGGTGAATTGGTTCAGCCGAATGAATCTTACCCAGATGATAAAGATTTCAGCTCTTTTACTTCACAAAAGACAAAAGGTGGAAGAGTTGAGAAAATGTGTATATTTAAACATGGACAGAATGTTGAATGTTACACAGTGTGTAAAGTGGCCACTAAAACCAGCCAATGTCAATAAACAGCCGGTAAATGCCAAGAATTACATATCTCCCTCTCAAAAATGTTTTCCCTCTCTGTTGCAACAAATTAAGATGAAAATATATCCCTAGGGAGGAAATCCAGCTAGTCTGCAAACATTTGTACATACTCAAAACATGTAATGTCGCAAAAATGATTTTATTTTATGTAGTCTCAAATGAGTTTTTTCATAACTCCTGGGAGTATAATATCTTGTTCACAATGTTTTATTATTATAAAAAAATAAATTATTGAAAAAATTTAAAAAATATATTTTAACACTGAGCATTCGAGTCACCCTCAAAAAGCGTGGAAAATTATGGATTCGAAATTCATCGGGGAACCGAAGAAAAGGTAAAATTGAAAATATACGTTTGTTTGATTTATCACACAGAATAAAGTGGCAAAATCTTTTCCATTACCTCCTGTATTGCGGAAAATGCACGGAGCAATATATAATAATACTCTCAACATTATACTGTTTCAAATAATATTTATTTGAGTTCTACATTGACGGAATACCTTTGCAACAAAGCAATTATTTAAAAGTTCATTTGAAAACTATTATTTTACCGACGGGCCCGCGCTAAAGAATTTCTAGTACGAGATGGAATAAAAGTGGAATTAAACAAGATACCTGCGTTTATAGTAAATTGGTCTCCCTGTTTTTTTAAACTCACGTCATACTGTCGTTTAAATAACTTTTCTTTCAGAGTTTAATTAACACACGAATAAGGTTATTTGGCGGTTTCGGTTAAAGTAAATGAAAACTAAATACCAACGTAATGAGATTCGTTCCCCCGATGGTTAAATTCTACAGAAAGGAATACATTATCTTCGAAGGCCCATTTTGCCTAAAAGGAAATTAAGTTCATTTCTGCAAAGAAAAATAAAACTTGGAAAATAGTGAACGCCTCCGGAGTTTCTGCTCAAATAAATGTATGCAAATCTGTGGCATGTGAAAATGTGTGAAAGGAAAAAGTTGTCTATTGGAGGGTGTCTTTAGTAAATGTATGCGGTTTTCAGAAATCTGACTACAAAACTTCAAGTGGGAGACCTCTATAAAACGTAGCGGATGCGAAAGGTTGATGTACATAATATACTGGTGAGTAGCGAGTGTTTCTATTCTTTCTGCTTTTTCTTTAAATTAGGAATTAAAAGAGACAACAATGATAATACCGATATGGAACTTTTTTGAAATCTATCGAGTTTTACGAAACGCTGATTTAGTGCAGATTTAACCATAATCTTCATGGGTAAATTGATGTCCCGACTATTCCCTAAAAATAGACTCAGAAATAATTAAATTTCGTTCCTAGGTCATCATAAGACTAATTCTGATTTTCAGGCACCTCTATCCCGAATGATTAGATTTGTTAATTAAAATCAGGATCAGTTCCCATCCACAATTTTTCTTCTTTAAACTAATATTGTAGTGTCCATGCAGCTCGTAGAATCATCTCCCATCCTAACCAAAGATGTTTATCTCAGTAGCTCTGCTTAAATCACGCATGAAGAAGCATTCGTCTCTTCCATAAGTTCTTATCTTTTGATCTCTCATTATTCCCCTTTTCCCATTGCAGACTAGTATCGATATTTATTCATTTATATGCACAAAGGTATTTCTGGTTCGATTTTGTGTCTATTTCATTGCGTTTTGTAAGGAATTAAAAAAAAAAAATGAAATACTTGAGATCTTATTAATTTAAATTTTCAGACCGTTTCCTAAAAATCGTAAATAGCTTGTTTTCGAAAAATGAAAATTGAGTTGCGGTAGAGGGGGATGGGAACCTCAAATCTTTGGCCTGTGAGTTCACAATACTACCACGAAACCACAACTTGGTTCACAAAACAGAAAAAAAAAATATTGATATACAAATAAAAACATTTATTTTATTGGTTGGTTGGAAGAAATGAACATTTGTGAAAAAGTTAAATTAAATAAAATCATAGTCATGTCTGTATGTTTCATTTGTCGAAGAGTGCCTTTGTTATCATATGCTTGACACACATTAATTAAGCTGACATTTAAGACGATATATGATGCGATACCATTTTGATGAATATGTACGAAAGATACGCAAAAAAGACAACTGCATGTCGGATTAATTTTGCCTTAACTAAAATCGATAGAATTGACGTTTGGCTGTCTTGTTTTCCGCATCCCAAAAATGAACCGATTTGGTATTTTTTTTAAAGAACAAGCATTAACATAAAATTTTCTGAGTCATTTCTTTCATATTCTCTTCTAAAAATGCTTTTCCTCTCTGTTGCAACAAATTAAGATCTAAATGACTCTCTAGAGAGGATATTCAGTCTCTCTACAAACATTTTGACACACTTAAAACATTGATTTTTAAATCATTTATCGTGGATATTTAAGTTGATAAGATTGAAAAGAACGAATTTTAAATTCTCTAGTTGGTAATCTTTTGAAAAAATCGAATTATTCGAAAATATTATTTTATGGGAATCGGGAGTTAGTTAATAATACTCGCACAGTTCGTTTTACATCATTGTACACCATTGTGTAGCGTACCAAAAGTTTGCCATTTTGCGCAAATACAGTGAGTTTTTCTCATTCATTCCAAATGTAAACCAGAAAAGCCGAGGTATTAACTTTTTGCAGATGAAACTAACATAAAACGGCTTGTGCATATTGTACTGTACTTTTATGTGCAATTTTCTTCTACTAGAGAATGTATATTATGAAAGAGATATTTTTGTCGCATAAATTATTACGAGATAGTGTCGCGTGTATTTTCTATGGATCTGGAAATACATCAATATAGTCGAATAAAAGTATACAACGGGCGCATTGGCATGTCAAAGATTAAATAAAACAATGTATAAAAAATAAAATAGCGAACAACTAACGTGCGGGTCCCAAAAAATCAAATAAATCTTTTCTTAAACGTGAGTGTGAAGTTTTGAGCTATGGTGAGTTTGTTGTGAGTAAAACAAGAATTTACTAGTGGTATAAGCGTTTTTAAGATGGCCGTGATGACTTTTAAGATGGCCGTGATGACGTTGAAGATGACGAACGGCCGAGACGCCCCAGCACATCAACAACTGATGAAAACGTGTAAAATTTTTATGAGATGGTTATGAACGATCACCGAATTACAACCAGAGAAGTCGTTGATGATGTTAGCATATCGATTGGCTCATGCCATAAAAAATTTTGGGTAGGAAACGCACGGCAGCAAAATTAGTACCATTTTTTTTTTGAATTTCGAACAAAAACAGCGGCGAATAGAAGTTGCCCAGGTGTCACAAAATGAAGTTAACGACAAGGCAGAATTATTGAAACGTGTTATAACAGGTGATAAAACATAGGTTTACGGATATGACGTCGAAACTGCGGCTCAATCATTCTGGATCGCCAAGACGAAAATCGCCGAGCACGCCGAACACGTCTAACCTTAGCAGCTGCCACAGACAAGGTAAACCATGAATACAGCTGAAAGTTTTAGCATACTTCAAGAGCATGTATACTAACATAATAAAATTGATAATCGGAGTCTCCGAACCCGCGAAATTTAAAACTTCCCGTTATTTTCTGAAACCACCTCGTATTTATTTAATTTTATTTATTTATGCTTCATTAAATAAGTTCATAGCATCTTAAGAACCAATATAAACTTCTTATACCATCACAATTTTCAATCATTTCTCAAAAAAATATTTTTTCAAATTAATTTGAAATATTTTAATGCTTTTTGTTCCTTTTATTTTTTCAGGTTACTCATTGTACAGCTTCAATCCCTTGTACAATGAGTTTTGAGACTCTGTTTTTTTCCTCATCGGTAGTCTTTTATTTTTTTATCCCTACTTTCAAATGGTTAAATTTTATAAGTTTTTAATTTGATTTTTTTATTTTTATTTATTTACAATTTTAAAAAACCAGTTAGGATTACATTAGAAATTTAATATTGTCTAGTCATTTTATGTCTCGTCTAGTCTAGTTACTTCAGTCATCATGTGCTTTTTCAGATTGATTTTAAATTTGTCTCCAGTAAAAGTTTTCAAGTAGTAAGGTAAGTCGTTGTAGTGTTTAAGTCCATTATGTAGTATTTTTTACTGTCCTGTGTTTGTCTTTGCTTTTTCAATATGATAGTGTTGTTGTTGTCTGGTGTTATATTTGTGTATGTCAGCATTTTTGACTAATTTTATGTCGTCGTCTTATATGTTTCCCAGTTTTATTTTGTGCACAATTTTTAAGGTCTCAATTTTAGTCAAGTAGCTTATGTCAAAATGGTGTGTTTTTTTGTACAGTTCAGTCGTAGAGGTCAGGTAGGGTAGGTTGTATGTTGGTTTAAGAATTTTATTTTGTTGTCTTTGTATTCTTGTTATGTCTGTCTTGTTACCAGTTCCCCAGAAGGCGATTATGTAACTCAATTTACTTTTCACATAGGCTTCGTACATCATATTTTATTCTTTTCTTGGTATAAAATCTTTAATTTTGTAGAAGAGGCTATGTAGTGATGCCATTACTTTAGTGAGTCCGTCTATGTGTTTAGTCCATTTATACCTTTAATTATTTAATGCATAAAAATTGTTAGATTATATTTTATTTGTTGCTTTACTGTGAGCGAGTCAATTTCTTTGTGCATTTATTCTACATTTAAATACATATTTCCTTTGTCTATAATCCTCATTGCCTTGTTTGAAAGAATTTGTATATTTTAAATTCCTCTTTATTCCATAAAAGAAGAACATGTAGGTGTTATATTTCTTTAACAATTTTTTATAATTTGTGCTGTGTAGTAGAATTCTTGGTATTCCAATCAAAATGTTAAAAACAATACTTATAAATGATAATGCTCCGTATAAATGTCTTGCGCATTGGCTTTATTGAAAATAAAATACAATAAATTGAAGGGTTTTTAACAATATGTCAACGGAAAAAGAAAAGTAATGCTTTAAAGCTATTAGGTGGTTTTTCGAAGAACAAAAAAGTTTAAAGAATAGAGACAACGGCAGGTGTTCCGCTTTGTTTAAGCATCCCGCTCTTAGGTTAGGCTTTAAAGTTAGATGTCGCCGGAAGTTGTACCATCGTCGAGGCGCCAAGACTATCGGATGTGACGTCACTTATTTTTAAATGTAAACTTGGAAACAGTGCTTTTCTGCTTTGGAAGATAAATGCAGCTAAATAACCAAATATATTCTTGGATTTTACAAACGAGAAAAAAAAATCTTTTTTTTTTTATATAGCAAAAGATTTACAAGTGTAAATAAAACTTCAATTATTTGTTTGATTAAATAAGGTTTTTAGATAAGGGAAATTAATATTTGAAAGAGCATTCAATGAAGATACGAGAATTCAGCAATATTTTTTCGTGCAAAAATACAACATTTGAAAGCAAAATAGTGAACCGGTAACCCTGTTTTATAAAACATGCATTGCTTATACTTTTTTAGGTACATAATGTTGTACATATTTCGCGAAAACCGGGGAAGGCGAAGGTAGAAAGGTTCAGGTAGGTATGTATTGTTCCCCTCAGAGAAAAGGCTTTATATTTTGATTAAGCACATCTTGCGTGGAGTTAAAACTGGAAATACGCGGAAAGATAGAGTTCGGTTTGAATAAACATTTCAAGTAACTCGTTTCTGATCAAAATATTGAAATATTTTATGAAACCAATGACATGAATATTTGGAGATGAAAGTTGAGAATTTAAATAAAGAAAATATGTAATTCCACTCATTACAAAAAAGGAAAAAAAACTGAAATAAGGTTTTGACAAAATAATCGTGGACGATTGTTTTTTACTCGATGGCTACTCTCAGGTGAAAATTCTTTTAAAAAAAATGGGGATAAGTCAGCCGCATGGTTGGCGCATTCGCCTACTTTGCTCGAGGTTCAGGGTTCAATTCCTGGCAGATTTGACGTGAAAAAATGGTCCTAAAGGTGGTTTAGCACCGCAATATTTCCCGGTCACTGGACTGGCACCTGAAGCGTAAGACTGATCATCTTGTCTTCGTGCAGCAAAGATCGAGATACGCTGCGTTTGTGGATCCGATGAAGTGTCCTATGTATGGTTCTGGGAGGATAGACATATTTATTTATTTATTATCATTACATTACATACACAAAATTATAATTTATGTAAAGTTGCTTTGACTGTCTAACTAGGGCTATTTACCCCGTTCTAAAACAGTCAAAAAAATATAAAAAACAGTAATCAATTTATAGAAACAGTTATAAAGATACAGGACAAAGTGAAAAACAAAGTAAAAAATGGAGTAAAAACATGGTAAAAAATGTAGTAATATGACGATGGTAAACTTTATTCTTACATTAAAATGCGTTAATAATAATAATGTTTGGATAATTTAAATAGCGCCATTTTTGTGAAAATCACCTCAAGGGCGCTAACAAAAATTGTATTGTATTTAAGTCATTTATCTTTATGATGAGAACTTAAATAAATTTTATAGTTTTGTTCCACTCAGTGGTAAGGCTGTACCGATGTGGTTTTTAGTTGAGGAACAAAGAAGGACTTGTTTGCAAAACTGTGGCGTGGTGGTGGGGTGGAAATGGGATGTATATATTTCTGCATGAGTATGTTTTTATAAAAACACGCAAGTATAAATTTAAAGGAAATTTGATTCATTATTAACACAAAGAATATAGAAAACAGTCGACTTGAGAGATAACTTTTAAAATCTTATAACGCTATTCTAAATCTTTTTTATTTACTTGGCAATAACTATTCAGACGTTGCTGATATATTTAACATAAAGTATAGTTTATATTAATCAACTCTATTTAATCATTTCAAAGATGGTGAACGGCAATTCATTTATTTATATACGAACGTATTAAGTTCATTTGACAATGGCAAACAGATTTATTTATAATATCTACAGGCACAATTGAAATAAAGTACAACGAAAGCAAATCAAAGCTAGGCCAAAAACTATTTAATAATTTCTACCTTAAGACAAGATCTGATTTATCTAAGTGATAATTTAAATCTAGAAAAACTGTACATTTGTTAGATTATTGTACTTTCTATGTTTAATTTTTTGAGATCTTTTATAATTTTGATGCTTTTTGCATTAATGTACTTATATTTTGTTTCTATTATAATGAAATTTAATTTCAAATGCACACATTGTTAAAAAAAATTGTTTTACTTTGTATAGTTTTTATGAAACTGCTGCGTAAATTTTTATATAACATCAGACTTTTTTTTTACAAGCGTTTATATTCTGCGGATATACGTCACAATATACCCTTTGTATATTTTATAAAAAATAAAGTAGAAATATAATCCAATAAACTTGTTTTATTTTGGATACATTATTAAACCAGTTTATATTCTATCAAATATGTTAAAATTAAAATTATAGTTTTCGGATGTAAAGTGACTCCCGAGTTATGTTGTTATTACTGTTGATACATCTCATATGTTCTTTGATTCGAATCCCAAATTTACGTGATGTTTTTATTATATGGAAATTAGGGTCATTTAAACGATTTAAATCGTAGAAATAAAAACTCAAAAGTTAAAAGTTATACAAATTTAAAATTAAATAAGTATAAAATATCATACCACCAAGTAAAAAATATTTTTGATTTGACAATATGCATAGATCTTTGTTTCAAATAAAAATTATAGAAAAAATAGGTTCCAGGTTAGATATAAGACATAAATGCCAGGAGTTTAGGAAAAGTTAAGGAAATGTGGATATATGTAGTAAAACATATGCAGAATGGTGAATAAAACAAATTGTGTACAGTGGCCACCTAAAACAGCCAATGACAGTTCGAAATCCTTGTAAATTTCTTCTTCTTTATTCCTTTCCATATTTTTCTTTCCATATTCCTTTCTCAAAAATATTTTTTCTCTCTGTTGAAGTAAATTATAATAAACGCTGAAGTAAATTTCAATTGAAATAACTCCCTAAAGATTAAAATCTTGACTTGTTTACGAACATTCGGACATATTCAAAATATTATTGATTCAACTAACAGGGATAAAAATATTAATAAAAATTGAGAAACATTTTCAGGCGTTGCCTTGTAGCTGAAATAATTAATGCAAATAAATCCCATCCATATAAAAATAAAGGTTTTAGCTCTTTTATATTTCAAAAGTCAACATATGAAAGAGTTGAGGAAAGGTGGATGTTTTAACATAGGCAGTATGGCGAATGTTGCACAGTGTTGCACAGTCAATGACAGGTATTAACTCTGACAGGTATCGACTTCTATATTCCTTTCTCAAAAATGTTTTCCCTCTCTGTTGCAACAAATTTGTATCTTTTGAAAACGATAGGTTTAAAGATAACACATAAGGTGTGCAAAAACAAAATGTTTAAAGGAGGCAAAGAACTAAAGACATAGATAAAATTATAATTAAATCATCAGAATTCTAGTGAAAGGGTTAGTTTGTGTCTACGATCTGACCAGTAGAAATAAAGTTAAGTGCACACATATTTTATTTGAAAAAACTGAACCCGTTTCTATAGTAACGTAAAAACGCAGTATGCAAGTATGCATAGACGCAGAAATTAATGAAACGATCGCGATTTCCAATTTGTAATGGCGATAAATATATCGCAAGGGCAATTATTGCAAGTATGTGGATTGAATTTGGAGAATCCACGTTTTTTTCATGGATTCGTTGTATACTCCCATGCAGGAGCACCAAAAAATGTGTTGTATGCCAAATGGAATCATAAAAAATATTGTAACTATATCCAAGAGTATCGATAAGTTAAATACATCAGTAATTATAATTAGTGTATCTAAGACACAAAAATAGCAACAAATATATCATTTTACCTTCATACAATAATTCATATCAAACTTTTAAATGTGTTCATGGAATATATTTACTCGTATTTACAAGTGCAAAAATCTGGCAACAGAAAAGAATTGCCGGATTCAGCTAGTTTATGTATAAATACTTATTAGATTTTTTAGTACGATCTTTGTAATGTTCAGGTGTTCAAAGATTAATAAAATGTTCTCATGGCACCAACTTGCATCATATTAGGTACGCGATATGTAGATCCGTATTTACATAAAACGTGCAGCGTAAATCTTTTGTAAAATAATAAGTTTTAATATTTTTGTAATTAAACTTAACAACACACGTAAATCACGCAAACTTTCGGATAACTTGGATCAAATATTTGTATTTTAGGAAACTTTATTTTCGACTAAAGATCAGGTTGAAGGGTATCGGAGGTCACCTTACCCTGCAGGAGGTGTTCGGAGGAAGTGTACGAAGAGCGATAAGAAAAGTTCCCGAGAAGAATGCCAACAGATGGACCCCGGGAGGGGACAGGGGAGGGGAGAGAGGGCAAGGAGCGGGAACAGCTATTGTGTCTGAAGGGAATATTACGGGATATCTTTTAATAATAAGAAAAATTCTAGCAATCGTGGTGCTGCCTTTAATTGATGCCCGCGTACACAAGTTAGGGGATTACTTTCCGCAGAACTTCGATTAATAAAGGTATTAGTTACGATACTTTGGGAAAACTTCTTTCCCTCTAAAAAAATACATTCGATAAAACGGATTTTTCTTCTCATTTCTTGACAATACTAAGACTCGTGTAAGAAACATCGACGAAAACATCAGCTATAATGAACATTTTTGCGATGAAACATATAAATACCTAATGTTTGCTGGTCGGAGGATAAAGTTTCGAAATAAAGATTTTTAGATGTCTCATGAAAAACACGGATTTCGCACATTTACTTTATCCGGTTGAAGGTCTATTTTGTTCTCAATTTTGCCAAAGTTAAGTCATTTGCAAAATTATATTAATTTATTTCAACTTCCCACACAGAAAATCTAATAAATCCAAGATTTTTAACCTAAATAAGATTCCGAATTATTTATATTAACGTACCGTTGAAAATCCCGACAACGTATCTCCACTTTTATAGTTTTGTATTTTTTATTGATTAAAACAAAATTCGTAAAAACTGTTATCCTACTTAGTAAAAACAGTAACTGTTAAAAAAAACAACAATACAATAAAAAACAACTCTTTTCAGAACCGAACGTGTTTCTTTATTTAGCTTTAATGTTGATTATTAAGTTTTTATTATCATAAATTAAATTAATTAACCCCCGATTGACTTGTTTTATGTCACTTAGACATCCTGAAAAACATCTTTTTACAGTCCGTTTTTTTATAGTAATTTGATGGGCATATTAAGCAGAACCAAAGGTTTGGAT
Source organism: Micrasema longulum (assembly GCF_059751315.1). Classification (NCBI taxonomy): domain Eukaryota; kingdom Metazoa; phylum Arthropoda; class Insecta; order Trichoptera; family Brachycentridae; genus Micrasema; species Micrasema longulum. Next base: position 625,811 of record NW_028277853.1, on the reverse strand, counting down.
ATTTTGCTTGAATTAAAGTTTGTAATGGATACATTACGTTTTAATATCGAAATTTTCGTTAAATAAACATAAAAAATGCAACAATATATTTATATTTTCAATATATATGAAGCACTGTGATTTTTCAATATTTTAGCATAAACAAATTAAATATATTTTTTTTTTCAATACTAAAAAAACTCTAATATAAGTAGAATTTGCAAACTGTCGGATAAAAAATAATCATAATTTCAATATAGAAACTGAATTACAAGTTCTTCATGATGTAAATAAAATATTAAAATTAGACAAGTTGGGAATCTTAAGAAGTTAAAAAGCGATTCATAATAAGAAAGAAATAATAAATAACCGAATAAATAATATTTCCTTGACTCCACTCCTGTCAAGTTTCAAAGATCGTATCCATCTTTTACACTTCCCATCTTACGAAGAACATGACAAAAAGACTTGACTTATGAGCTCCTTGTGGGAAATTCCTGTAAAAAATCAAATATGATAGAATTTATTGGCTAAGTATATACCTTGATAAAGAAGCTTGTGTAGCTTTGGAACCGGTAAGTAGAAAAAAAAGTGGTTTAAAGCAAAGCTGTTTTATATTTATTTTGTCATAAAACAATTTCTATATTTTTGCCTTATCCAACTATAGGACAATTGCGTAAAAACATAGTTTGGGATATTAATCGGTTCTGCAAGTTGAGATTCTATTTATTACCCTCGTACCAGCAGTTAAGCTGGTTGGGAATATTTTGTACAAATGAAATATGTAATGTAATGTAATATGAAAAGTTAAACGACGTATTTTTTTATAAATAAATGAATAAAATCAAATAAATAAGTAACCATCTAAAATAAAATTATAACAAATTATAAAATAAAAACTTTATCGACAATTTATTACATCATGAAGTTTAAGGAATTGAATGCGCATACGTTCAATAGTAAAATTATCACAATATAATTTCAATCGACAAGATCAATAAGTACGATTATTAGATTGGTAGTTGCTATCACAAAGTTTAGCAATGACTGATACCGCACGGACACAAAGAGACTGATATTCGTAACTAAAACGTAAACAGATATCAAAGCGTCAGTAAACACAGAGACCGCAGGGGGGCCATTCGTGATCAGCCCAGGCCTGGAGTCGACAGGGGGAGCGCGAACCTCCACCAGACAGATATCATCGGATGATCCTCCGCAAAGTGACTTCTATAGTGTCAATAACAACGATACAATCAACTAATTCATTAGTCTGTAAATTAGGAAGATTAACTGATGGTCTCGAAATTCACTGGTAGGTAAACGTTGCCAATATTTCAATAATTTAGCTGTCAATTTATGTTCCAATGATATTGGCGTCGTGTATGCATTCCAATTTCGGACAAATTACTCGATTATACCCGTTATTCACAAAACAATTTGACACACGTATAAGGTTAATGTTTGATGTAAATCTAGGGCATAGTAAAAAAATTGTCATCGTAGAAAAATGATTACATTTTTTTTTTTATTTATATCTCTACAGAGATGAGGTAGAATTTTTTCAAATTCAAGATTCAGGATTATGGATATTCGAGCGTTTACAGGGCTTATGACCTATCATTGGCTGGGTTAAGTGGCCACTTTATGTAGGTACTACAACATTCCCCATTACGCTTATTTTAGCGAATATCCACACCAGGTAACATTTTTGTTTTTGTATATATGCTACGAATCGAGAACCCACCCACAAGCGAGTTGGAAGCGCCATCTATGCATTGATATTGAAGTTAAGTATTTAATTAGCAGATTACTTTATTTTATGTAGTTAAGACTCATTAGCCGAGTTAAATTAAGTACTGGTAAACGCCTGCAGATGACTCTGAAATTTATTTTTACTTATATTTAAACCTACATAAAGTGGCCACTTAACCCAGCCAATGACAGGTCATAAGCCCTGTAAACGCTCGAATATCCATAATCCCGAATCTTGAATTTGAAAAAATTCTACCTCATCTCTGTAGGGATATAAATAAAAATATATACCTACTCCCGTCTTGGGAGAAAATCCAGATTTGTGTGCAGTTACACAAACCAAAAAATGTTTTAAAAGATTACATTTTTATTCAATTTGTTGAATACCATAGAAGTCATGACGTATTTAATTTATTGAAAAACACTCGATAAAATTTAATACGCCTACCGGATTCAGAAAATGACAATTTTTCTACTATTTGCGGTGCAAGGAATAGAGCGAATTAATGAATAATGATTTTCTTTTGGGCTTAGTGGGTTTTAATTATTTGACCAGTGGAAGGGTGGTAACGGTTCTGGTTCTCCAGATCGGACTAGTTTCTTCCGGCTTACCAACAAGCTAATGAACTAACATACCCTATCGCTGTCAGACAGAGAATACATTATTAAGTCATTTCATGCATTTTTTTATATTTTATCAAAAAAAGGAAAGAGAAATCAAGAGAAAGGGCTCAAAAAAAAATTACAACAAATTAGCGAAAAATGCATTCTCCTTCATTATTTTACAACGAATTATTATATTATCTAGTATAAAAACCCTTTTTAATCAATATGTAACGTCAACTTTAACTGGAATCGATCCCGAAACTTCTGGCATGCATGGCAAACGTGATCATCAGACCAAGAGGCTGAAAAAATTATGCTACAACTACTATTACTTTTAATACCATCACGAATTTCCCGAATTTCCCCGTAGGGGTAAGCAGAGAGAAAGGACCGCCACACACGTCTATCCTGGCATATATTCCTAGCTTCTTCCACATTCACACATCTTGTCATACATGCTCTTCGGTTCTGTCTGCTTTTGACATGCCCAGACTTAAGATTTCGGTTTATCTGATCATGCCACTTCTTTCTTGGTCGTCCTCGTCTCACGTTACCGTTAATTTTCGCCATTTATACTTGTTTTACCATTCTTTCGTCGTCCATTTGTTCTACGTGACCAAACCATCTTAGAGACTCTTTCTTAATATTACCAATTATACTTGACTCAGATTTACACTCTCGCCCGATGTTATCATTCGTAACCCTGTCATACATGAATTTCTTGAACTAACACTCGTCTAAGAGATCACATTTCAACCACGTTAACTCGGCTTTTATTCTTCCTCTACTCGTTCCATGTTTCACTTCGATACATAAGTGTTGGGACTAAAACCCCCTTGTGCACTGCCAGTTTAGCTCCGATTGGCATAAAATTATTGGAAAAAAATGTATTTTACAAAATAGTTTACAAATGTTGAAATGTTTAGTTAAAACGTGTTCAATTAAAGTTTTATATATCTGCAGATATATTATTTAACATAGGAATGTTTAGTATTCAGGGGTGACGTGACCCGAGCGCGAGACCTATAAAGGGAGAGGGTTGGATCAACAAGCGCGCCCTTTCCTGAAACTGGAGACAGAACGTCTGCCCTGGCGCAGGCCGGAGAAATAGTCAACAAAAAATGGCGGCAAACATCCAGCAAAACGTGTTGCTAGAAACAACACCTTAGTAAAATAAAATAAATACTTGAAGCACTAACATTCCATATGACACACAACCACACGATCTGAAACCAGTCGGCATATTATTTTTTATTTATTATTTACATAAAGATACATAGTACATAAAAATAATAACGTATCCCTAACTCTATGAGACCAATAACCTTGTTTTGAGTTGGGATACAACATAATAGAAAGTTAATCATGCATATTATTAAGAAATACTACAAATAAAAATTGTTACATAAACAAAAATTGTAACAAACATCTAGAAAACACGCTTTATAGTACTATTTATAAATCTATGCAATGTCTCGCAAGAGTCTCCTGCAATGGTCTCTTCCCTAAGACAAAATCCAAACTCGTACACTTCTCCTGAAAATGGCCTCCGTTAAATAAAAAAAAAAAAAACGAAAATCTTCATCTAATTTAATTCATTTTCATGATTTTATACGAAGTAGATACGTATTCATATTATTTAACAAATAAATAATTAACACTTAAATATGGAAGTTTAGGCATTTACAGGGCTTATGATTTATCAAGTGCCGTTTTGCACACCTCGTAACATTTACAACATTAATATTAATGTTTTTTGGTAGATGTTTCTTCATAAAATTCGACAGTTAATTTTAATAAAAACAAATCAATAAAATTACTTGGATCAGTTTTACTTCGTTTTATTTGACCAACGAGCGCTTTCTCTTAATTAAGCATCTTCAGGACTTGTAAATTATCAAAATCATTTTCTACTTTCATATTATCTTTTGAAAGGTTTTTGGGAGATAAGATCGGTATTTTCTTTAGGAAAGGACAACATGATAATAATTGCAACCAAATAGTTTGTAAAACAGTTCACTTTAATGTTAGGGGAGATAGTTAATTAATAGAATTTGTGATTAAGTAATATTTATTATTTAAAAAGTGGGGAAATTACACATGGATAAAAACAACAGACTACTAGAGTGAGAAATACAAACAGTGACGGATTAACTTAGCACAATACCTTAATTATATGTGAGGGAAGTTTACTAATAGATTCGTGTGAAAATATTTTTAAATACATACGAGAATATAAGATTTTTGTTTCTGAATGAAGAAATCATCATTATGATAAACCTTTTAATATAACTTGTTTTATTATTGAAAAAAGTTGAAATATTTTTGTTTATTCAGAAAATATAAAACGGAGGGTGATTGAAGTTTAAACTTACTAAATATCTAAAAAGAAAAAATTTGTAAAATCTATAATATGTAATCTAGTTCTAGAATTGATTTATTATTGATTTAAAAAAAAATACAAAAGGATAGATTCATTAAGCCCGACTAACAGAATGTAATATGATGTTTAACGTGTTAAATTAGTAATTCTTTTCTTTTTAATTTTAATCCCATTATCTCTTGTTTTCTTTTTTATTATAATCGCTTACTAACCAATACTCAAAGGTATTAAATATTTCAGTAAATTTTGTGTAATTTTTGTAATATTATTTTGAATGAAAGATTTTTTTTTTTTAAATTTAGATTACTAATCAAACGACTGAATGAAAAAACATGTAAATAATTTATTAGACAGTAAATAATAGTTGACTGGCTCGGCACACGATAAACATCGAAAAAATGTGCAATTTTCTTCGAGTGTTTACAATTAACGGATTATAAAAAAATAAATATATAATATATAGAATAATATATATATAAATTAGTATGTCTTTAATCGTATTTCTTACTATGTATTTTGTTATTACTACGTATTTTACTGGGTTTTTAAATATGTTTTTTACGACGTTTTTTAAAAATATATATTTTACAATGTTTTCTCTATATTTTCACTGTCTACTTCCTTGATTGATGCCGTGTTTCTTGCTAGCAGCGAAGAAGACCTGCAATTCTATGTAACAAAAGTCAACGATGTATGCAAGATAAGCGATTTACTTATGAATGTTAATAAATCGAAAGTGATGGTTTTTGAAAGGGATGAAAATATAACTAAATGTGAGATCAGTGTGAATGGAGATAATCTGAATCAGATGGAAGAATTTGTGTATCTGGAAAGTATGTTTACTAGGGATGGAAAGACTTAGAAAGATAATGAAAGGAGTGTGAGTGCCGGGAACAGGGTGGACGGTGCACTAAATCTACTTGGAGAACAAATGTTTATCGCGGGAGGCAAAACTAGCAGTTCACAATGGAGTTCTAGTGTCAACTCTAATGTATGAAAGCGAAGTATGGGATTGGAAAAATAATGATGAAAGTAGTTTAAAGGCTGTCAAAATGCGATTCCTCAGGCAAATGTGTGGTAAAACGATGTATGATAGGTGTATAAATGTCAAGATCCGTGAACTATGTAAGGCTGAGACATGCATTATCGAAAGAATCAAGAAAGGGGTGCTGCGCTGGTTTGGACATGTAGAACAAATGTACAGCAGAAGAACGGCTAAAAGGATCTACGATGCAAATGTTGATGGATGCAGCAAACGAGGAAGACCGAGAAAGACATGGCACGAGTGAGTCCATCAAATACTTGAATATGGACAATGTAGATGAAGCGAGGTCTGTATGCAGAGACAGAGTGATGTGACGTTGTATGGTTTTTTTGTTTATGTTTTATTATTTATTTTATATTTTTCATTTAATTTGGAACAAAAAAGGATTCGCGATTCTCAGAACAATCGAGTAAATACAGGTTAATTTATAGGGGAAAAAATATGTTTAAGGACCATTATTTAGACAGGATATGAAAGAGTGGAGAGTAACAAATCCATAAACAGATTTTCCGAACACACGATAGTATTCTCCGTGGAAAAGGCCACTTCCGCTGCGGGTTACGGATCCTACATGACAGGGGTGCCGGCGGCGGCGGGCGGGGCGCGGCGGCTCCGGGGCCGGCCACATCATGAAGGAACTTCCGGCCGTAATACCCAGCTACCTGTGGGATTACGCTTTTTAAATTACTTATACGATATAAAATATTAACGAGTTCAGAGATGATACCTTAAAAGCCCGTTTAATGTACAATTTATTACACCCCAGTTCGTTTCAGCACATTTTTTGTCAAAAAGGGTGAAATCAAAGAGGTAAGGTGTCCGCGGAATTAGAAAAGTTTAAAATGATACCGTAACACGTGTAAACTAATGATCTCTGCCTTTTTTACCTTTAGAATAAACCGGTAAAAATACATGTCAAACAAGTACACACGTACAACTGATTTTTCATTGTATTGTTTACTGTATAAGAAATTAGAAAAAAAAAATATATTTTTTTTTTAACATAAACGGCAAATCTGCCTTTTACAAAAATGTATAACACCAACATACGAGTATTTGGCTTAGCATATATATTTATTTTAAAAAACATTAATTTCCCTGTACCCAAGATTTATAAAAAAAAAAATAACCTCAAAATTATGCAAAAAAAAAATTAACCTAAAAATTATAAAACACATAAAATAAAAAAATAAAAATCACAAATGTAATTTTCTCTTTTTTGTGTAATTCTATAATTGAAGATGTCAATATGCATGTGAAACTGTATCGACAAATACCTTCAAATTGTATGTTTTCTAGTATGCATCTTTGTTGAATCACCATTTATAAAAAAATAGTAAATAGTGGAGAATGATATCACTTGTCACATTTTTTTTTTCGTTTTAAAAACTGGCTTATTTGAACATGAAAAATGAAAGTATTTTTTGCCAAAATGTCATGTTATTTTTTTTGTAGTTTATTACAGCTCAGACATTTTTATGAATTTAATATTAGGTGAGTTGCATTTTTCCATTCTTTTTTAATATGTATTCCGTCGCGCAATATAACTTGGGTATGGGCTAAAAATCGCAAGTAAAGCACTGCACGTTTTTGGTTTGATCGCTTCCGATTGGAAATGCCGGCCTCAGCAATGAACCCCATAGAAGACCGGACATGAAAGCGATAGTCAACGTAAGTGACAAGTCATTTGCATAAAGTCGGCAAAATAAATAAGCTTGAAAAATGGGTACCCTACCAGCTGAACGAACGAGGGAATTTTGAGTCACAGGATATAGATCTTGGACTATTAAATCTTAATCGAAGCAGTTGGATAAAAGGGCTTCAGCCAAACAATGGTCAAAACAAAATATCAATTGAAATTTATTTATTTTTTTTATTAGAAAAAATGAATATTTGCGTTCTTATGCCCAAATATTTAATTTTTGCGGGCCATTTTCAACGAGTTGTAAATAACTCACTATTGGAAAATGTAAATCAAGTTGGGGTAGAGTAGGATTCGAACCACGGATCTTTGGTCCGTGAGTACGAGACACAAGCCATAGGACCACAACCTGATTCAAATAAGCTTTATGATAACGGTATGGTAGTCATATGTTCGCGTTATTTACTATAGTTTCATAAGATCTGACTCAACTCAACTGCAGACGTGTATTATTCAGAATTGAAGACAATGACGGAGAAGCTCGTGGTAAAACAATCGAAATTGGTCTATAGCTCAACGCCACTGATGCGTCACGACAGCGCTAGGCCGCACACTCCACGGCAGACGGACGGTCTGAAGAGCTGAAGCTGAAAACTCTCTGCCATACACCATACTTGCAGGACCTTATCTAATTGGTGATTTTTTTTCTAAATTTGGGTTCAGGTTTCAGTAAAATTTCTTGAATATCGACACTTTTACATCGTCTTCCGTGGTGTAATCGCAAAGGCATTTGACTCAATTACGAAAAGTTTTAGGTTTAAATCCCATTGAGAATACAAGAAAAATACTTTTTTGTGCTCTAATTCACTACTGTAATGTGATCAACGGGCCTGTTGCATGGTGAATTTTTTTTTTTGTCAAATGGTCAAGTTTAAATTTGACCTCGCGGGTTCGATTCCCGCCAGTTGCGAGAGAAAAATCGTAGAAAGATTTTTTCTCAATTGATCTGAGATTTGGGGTGTATTTTTCATAAGTTCGTCCCATATTGTCTCTTTCCCACGTTATGTCAAGCCTCTTAAATATACAGAAGATTAGCGAGTTCCATCAAAATGCATGAAAAAAGTATTTTTTTAATTATAAAAATCCCAACCGAATACAGGATAAAAATACCATCAAGTTGGAGCGTAAAGTTATCGAATAAATATACAATTTTAATATAACGACATTGAGAGCTACGAATTTATGGCTAGACTCGCCAAAGTTATTGTTATAATATTTTGGCTAGAAAATGGCTGACGGGTAATTGAAAACGCGGAATGCGCGGGAAGGGTAAGAGGGTTCGCACCTCGAAATTCCTGCAACCTATACCACTAATAGGGGAAGCTAGTACAAGTATGTATAATGTGGAGCTTTTAGTGGGCACAAACGTGTTCCTTTTGAGCTAATTTCACTGATGCTGAATATACAGTAAACCATTAGAGCCTTGTCATAACAGACAAAAGGTTCATTCTAAACCATTTAAAGGATCCCCGCCACAAAATGACGGGTTGATTAGCAACAGGGTTAATTATAATATAAACGATTTATTGTAGCGTCAAGAAGCCTTTTTTTGTAGAAGTTAAGTAGTTGTGTGATTTCAGTTATATAATTTTTAGTTTAGTGCCGAAATAAGGCGTTCATTTGCAAAAAAATACATACTTGCATTAAAAAATAAAATAATATACGTATTTAACATGTAAAAATGGCAAGAAAATATTATTATCAGCTTCACTAAATACAAAAATACTTTTACTTAAGCTGTACATATATATATATATATATAAAATATATAGGTTATATAAAATATATAAGTTCCGTATGTTTGTGGGCTCAAATCTCAGAAAATAATCAATGGATTGACTCAATTTTTACAGAACACTGCATTTTAGCAGAAGAGTGTTTTTAAACATTTTATTTGGAATTTCCAACGGCAACGGAACATTCTTTGTGTTTTAAATTAACTTATAATTTGTCATAGCTAACAAGTACTTAATGACAGTTCTACACAGTGCTGCCATTTTATAAATTTTAACCAAAGCTACATTTTTTTTATTTTACAACATAGTCACAGCAACGCAAATTAAGATATTGAATAATTAAGCAATGTGTTTTCTCGGTAAATGTAAAGTTGCCAGAATATTTTTATTTACTCTCATAATAATTCATATCAGACGAATCCACAGCAAGGCGTGGCCGGGTTCAACTAGTATAATATATATATATATATATGAATATGCACACACTCTATTGTTATAAAAATGAAGAAATTACAAAAGCGAAATACTTTAAAATAACAAACGAATACATTGAATTGAATAGTTTAGCTCAACAACATCAAAAAAAAAAAAGATATTAACAAAATTACTTTAATTTAAAGAGGGTAAGCATCGTCAGCTTAGTGATGGCGTGACTACCGAGATCTATTACCATACTTGAAGTCCAGAGTTCGATTCCCGGCAAGGTCAAAATAAAATATGATATTTTTTTATATTGATGTATTTAATGATGGTCCAAATTAATTTGTGACATGCCCTTAATATTATATTTTGTGCATTTGTTTTGAATTTTCGATACCCTAATAAATTGATTATAATTTATTGTTACTTCATCCTTTTATTTATTTTATTTTATTAGTGTACAAGGCACAAATGCCTTTTATAAACAAAATATAAACATAAATACATTTAACGTAACAGTGTTCTATTACAAAATTATAATTTAATAACAATATATCTATACATATTACACAGTTGTTTAATACACTGTTCTATACAACAACTTTGCGACACTTAACATATTAAGGTATAAACAAATATAACAATAAAAATAAAGATAACGCGGTATATTCGAAATAGCAAAACTCATAAATCATTGATTTGTTGGTATTGTTGCAATCTATATTGAATATCCTAGGTATAATACAAACTGTCTCCTGATAAGAGCTCAGGGGTTCTCAACCGTTTTAAAAATAAATAAAATAATAAACCTTAAAAAAATATTTAAAAAAAGAAAAAAATAAAACTATTATTACTGTAAACATAGTTTAAAAAATATTATTATTATTAGAAAGTTTATAAATTGTTAATAATTTTGTTTGATTTAATAAAATTTTATAAATTACAATCTATTTTGAACTGAATTTTATTAAAATCAACCGAACTTTTATTAAATTGCATTAATTATAAAATAAATTATGATCTATTTAAATTTTTTAAGCATTTTTGTGATTCTTGGTGTAACATATAGTTTGTGAAATATGTAAAGGTTAATCTATGATGATTTGAATATAAATATATATATATTGTGGTATTTTAATTGTTTGTGAATATTGTGTAATATCTGGACAAAAACTTGAAGCGTGAGACTAACACATAAGGCGTCAGATTAAAAAAAATATTTTTTAAGATCCCATTTTAAGAAGTTTATAAAGGCAGTAATTTTTATTTATTTATGGACAGACAATTAAAATGGGCAAAACACATAGACGGACTCACTAAAGTAATGGCATCACTACATAGCCTCTTCTATAAAATTAAAGATTTTATACCAAGAAAGGAAAAAATTATGATGTACGAAGCCTATGTCAAAAGTAAATTGAGTTACATGATCGCCTTCTGGGGAACTGGTAACAAGACAGACATAACAAGAATACAAAGACAACAAAATAAAATTCTTAAACCAACATACAACCTACCCTACCTGACCTCTACGACTGAACTGTACAAAAAAACACACCAGTTTGACATACTACTTGACATACTACTTGACTAAAATTGAGACCTTAAAAATTGTGCACAAAATAACACTGGGAAACATACAAGACGACGACATAATATTAGTCAAAAATGCTGACATGCACAAATATAACACCAGACAACAACAACACTATCATATTGAAAAAGCACAAAGACAAACACAGGACAGTCAAAAATACTACATAATGGACTTAAACACTACAACGACCTACCTTACTACTTGAAAACTTTTAATGGAGACAAATTTAAAATCAATCTGAAAAAGCACATTATGACTGAACTAACTAGACTAGACGAGACATAAAATGACTAGACAATATTAAATTTCTAATGTAACCCTAACGGGTTTTTTAAAATTGTAAATAAATAAATAAAATAAAAAATATTTTATGTATGTTCCACCAAATTACGCAGATCTACCGGTGAATAAAATAGTTCACCTAAAGTCTGTATTAAGAAGCGAGATTTATTTTCGCAAGCTTAAGACTTCTATCATATCACTTCACTACATCTTGAATTACTCTGGCTACGTTTTCCACATACGATGGAATTAAAACTGTGTTGGTCAACGTATAAATCACTAAACAGATCTGCTCTGGTATACATATATACATATATATATTTAAAAACATTTGCGTTCTAATGATTTTCTCAAATATTTCAATTTTCGCGGCCATTTTAAAAGATTTGTAATTAATTCAATATTAGAAAACGAAAAATAACGTTGTAACAAAGCGGGGTGCGAACCTCGGGCCTTTAATACGTGAATCCACGATTTAAAAAACTTGATTAGAAAGAACTATGCGTTTTAGGCGAAAAACATAGCTTAGTTACACATTATATTACGAAAATTGCGGTAATTAAATAAAAAAAATACTAAGCGCATCAAAATGTCGGTAAATATACTTTGTAACGATTGTTTTAATGTAAGACAAGTTGTAATATTTAGAAAAAATCGTTCCGATCCTCTTAATGTTTCCACCTGACCGGTTTTTGCACATCAGTTCACCCTCAGCATTGCCAATCTTGACTTGAGGGTAAATTCTTTTTTAGGAAATCAGACTTTTCCGTCGACCTGTCATTCTGGAACCTTTTTCTGTTTTCCGAAATTGGATTAAAGAATATGCTCCCCCAACCAAAGGCAAGTAAATACAACTTTAGAAAACCAAGTAAAAAATGTGACGAAATGTTCAGTTTAGCAAATTATTATTAATTTTCGTAAAAATACATCAATAAACCACTAGATCAGATTTCGGTATCGGATCACTAATGTTGAATCCATATAGTCTAATTGATATTGATAATAGTTATGTATTAGTATTATAGTAAATATTCTGACCTAAACTAATTCTACTCCCATATATTCACCACATTACACACACTTCATTCCACGTAAAACTTAACTCACCAAACTTCAAACCCACGAAACGATAATATTCCAACACAATCGTATAATATCATATGTACCTATTCTCATTACATCTTGTTGCCTTGTTAAACATATGTATTGTTTGTCTGTTTAAATCACGTCTGAAGAAACATCTCCTTTTTATTTCTTAATCTCTCCTCCTTACATTTTTACTCTTTTTTCCTATTGAGTAATAGTTTTGATTTAAGTTAATTTGTAAACAAATACGTTTATTCCTATTTTTATACATCTTTAGTTTTTTAATATATTTTTTTTTTCTATTAAATATGTTCTGTTACTTGAATTATAAATATAAAACTATTATTTTATTGGTTGGTTGGAAGAAATTGCCATTTGGCAAAGGATCCGCCAATGTACAAATAACATTATGTACAAAAGTCAAATAAATATTGTTTAATATTTTGTTTACGTAATTGGTGCTGTGGTAGGTTTTTTTCATTATTTTACAATGTTTTACAGAAACGATCACAGTACGGAACAAAAATTATGTAGTACATGATATAAAATATGATAGAATAATTTAAAAAATTAAAATAAAATAAAAAAGTGAACATTAAATTTATAAAAAGAAAAAAAGAAACACAACATCCCTAAATAAAAGATAATAATTAACATGAGAAAATCTTATGTTCTAAATATAAATATAATAAAGTAGAGTTGAGAATAATTTAATATAAAAATAAAGTGGTTAGTATTCAACTAGGTAATAGTAAATAAGAAAATTAATATAACATTAGTACTTTATAAATAAAAAGTTTTTTAAAGCAAAAAAAACTTAAATGATCTAAATAACATATTTTTTTTATCAGTTGGTTGAAAGAAGTTGCCATTTGGCAATAAATTTCGTGGGGTAATTACTAAAACTAGGTAACTTCAAAATCAGCATTTCTGAGTTAAACACATTATTGTATCCTTCTCAATGAATGTTACAAAAAATCGAGTCGTGCAATCGAATCAAAATATAAACATATATTTATTAATATTTGAATCATTGACTTTGTGGTTATTCAAAACAATTAAATTAAAAATAAAACCACTTCTTTGGTAAACACTTATTTTTATTATTTTGTTACCCGCCAGTTTCGAAGCTACACAAGCTTCTTTATCAATGTTTATAAGCTCATTATTATTAGCTCCATGTGTTAAAATTAAGTATTTAGTAAAGACTGTTAAAATAAAATAGTATAAGATCCACTAGTAAATTATACATTGGGAAAGAAGCTTGTGTAGTTTCGGTAAAAACATGGTTAAAAACAAGGTTGTTTTAACTGAACTACTATTTTATCATAATATTATTTAAATGCATCGTGACTTGCCTATTTGTAGCATTCGCGGAGAAATATACAAATATGTGTTTAAGTGGTTAAATATATATTTTTTTAAATAACCAAAGTGTACTAATTACCCCACGATATTATATTATCATAAAACTGTGTGATAACAATAATTATAAATAAATAAACATTTAAATACTAGTCGATAGATTGTTGTAAATTTACGATTCAAGTTAATGTAGTAAACGTAAAAACATTATACTGAAATGATGATTTGAAGTCACGTTAGATTGCAACTAATGATTTACGTTCGTTGCTTTAAATTAAAACATGTCGATTGTTTTCTGCTTTTTCTCATTTTTTATAAAAATTAAAGACGCATGAGAATCTAATATTCAAACCGAACATATAAATATAGAGAATCGAAAATGCCACACTTAAATAAGGAAGTCCACAACCTACAGGTAGGAAGGTGAATGTTGAACAGTATGAAAAGTGATTGAAAAAGTGTTGAAACTTAAACCGGCCAATGAGAGATCACAGGCCCCGTTAAATTGCTAAGACTCCAATATTTTTAACAGCTTCATCTCAGCTAAAAAAATATCGAGGTTAAATTAAGACTTTGACAAAAAGCAAACATATAAATGTTTTTTTTTAAATGAAGATGAAAGAGAAATATAATAATTATCCTAAAATTATGCGGAATTTAAGTTTTTATATTTCTGATAATAATAATAACTTATTACTGAAGGAAATGCATGACTTGATAAATGGCTTAAATAATAACAAATCTTAAGAGTTGACATCAAGCATCAAGTTTTAGCATTGCTAGAGGTCCACGACTGACATTTCATCGACAGTTCACGTCTGAACTCAGATAAGTCTGAACCACTGACTGAAAATGAACGGAAAATTCCATTTTACTTTATAGACAATTAAAGATAAGTTAATTTTCCATTGTAATCTAGCCTTTAAAGAGTTTTTGTGAATCCTTGACGTATATAATGTACCTAGGGAGTGGACATGGATTAAGAGATGACAGCAAATTTTTCAGTAAGACAGTCAAAATTAGAAAAAAAGGGTTAGCATTGCGAGGATCTTCGAAATAACGTACGTCATTTCTACATTAGTTCTAACATAAAATATTTTTCAGTTATTGGAAAGTGTTATAACATTTGAGGTACAAATTAAAAAACCAAAACCTCAAAATGAGGTAAACAGAGATTTTGATAATGCTAACATTTGTGAATTTTCCAACCTAAAGACACAGTCTTACCTTTTTTTTAATTTGATGCCAGGTTATTCCGTAATAATATTAAAATTCGATTTGAAATATTAAAAATGAGCATTCAATAAACATACAGAAATGTATGCATATTATATCGATATTGTAGATAGAACCGACGCTGAAATAACAATTTTAGTAGATTATTAAGTAGACCGCGATGTTTGAATCTCTCAAAGTGTAAAGGGAACATCCAGCGCAGCTCCTCTCCTATGGGATTTAGAGCTTCATAATAATCATTGTACTTTAATATGTACACAAGTCTTCCTGAGATTTCCCGGAGTAGAAACAGTTGTTATATCGAGTAGGCCAACTGAGACATTGTTAACGTCTATACCACAAAACGCATTGTTCGTTCCCAGAAACACAATCCTCCAGTGTTCATGGATTAATAATGTAACGAGACCACGAACACAGCGCATGTCGAATTCAGATACACAATTTATATGTGACTAAATTAACTGAAGACAAACGATTTGCTACCAATGAATAACCTGAATAAAGCCTTGATTAGTGAGTAATTTAGTTACTGTATATTTTGAATTTATCAAAATTAATTAATACGAGAATCATAACCTTTTACTAAATTTGAATGAATGAATTAATGCCATGTTTAAAACGCCTAAAATTTTATCGATAATTAATTTAAATACACCAAAACCGACAAATTACTAAACTTACCAATACTGTAGCAACAATATTTAGATTTCATACGGAAAAACGCAGTCATCAATAGATTTCATACTCAGGACAATATGTACAAAGAAACCGGTGATTCATTCCATGCGAAGTTTAGAACCTTCAAGGCGGCTTTTTTTTTGTATTTTATAGGTGAGGGTTTTTTACATTTAATGTTATTCAAAATCGTTTTTGTTAATTTTTAATTGGATACGCCTAATACATATTGGATAAATAAGATTGTATTTACAAATGAAATGCAGTCAGTGTCATTCAACCATTTTCTCATCATACAGGGTAGCATTATTTTGCAAAGCGTCACGGCCAATTATGACGAAAGTCCGTTAGGAAACAGAGGCAATTACCCACGAATAGAAATGCCATTTATCACACGCTAAAAACGCGTCTTTTTATTATACGTCATCGGCCCCTACACCGGTACAGCGGCATTTACGCACGCTGCGAGTTAAAACGGACGGAGTCTCTCGGAGTCGAAGTAAATATGCGTTGTTCTCAAAGGCCTCATTACGTAGTTAAACTCCGATCAGACGTTCTAACTAAAGCCGGAGGATTATCCCTTCTGCGGCTGGCTTACTCCGCGGAGAATCATCATCCATGCGGAAAATGGATATCATTAAAGCAATTAAAGGAGGCTTCGACGCCAAATATTTACCCAATTAATCAACACACCTGACAACCGCGCTTTGATACTCGGTAACAAATGAATTAAACCTGTTTATCTGGAATACGCATACTTAGCCTTTTGAGTAGAAATATGATACTTAGACTTATTGTGTATTAAGACTATTATTAGTGTATACAATTTACTCTCACCCACATTTACTTGAGCGTATCAATAAACATGAAATCGATATTGTTGATAATGTTATCCCCTAGCGGATGAAAATACAATTATGTAGCAATTAACAATGACGTAAAATGAGGAAATTCAGTGGTTTTTAAAATATTTCACTATTTTATTAAACTGAGCCAAAAAATGTATCAAATTATAAGCGTTAATGTTTTTTAAATTTTGAAATTACTCCGCGTGTGACGTCTCAAGTTCTCTTCCGCTTCTTCTCGGACAGTTCTGACGATCTGTTCGTTGATTAACCGTAAACCGGAAGTCTTTCACGACTCTCTTATCATTTATTTATTTTACTTATTTGTTTATTTATGTATTTCACAGTTTTCAAATGTACAGAGTTTCTTTGCTTTAGGTCCCGACTAGCTAAGAAATTCCCGTGTTTAAAAATTACATTCTTTTAAACATGTATTTTATTTCATTGCATTCAACGATGCTTAAAAATTCAAACAATAATAATAATATAGAAAAATTTGAAAAATAAATATAAATTATAAAACATGCAGGTAGTAATAAAAATTGAAGCATAAATATAAATTATAAAATATTTCATTAATAGTAAAGAAATGAGACATAATTATTAAAGATTAGAAAACATACCGATAGTAATAACAACTGAAGCATAAATATAAATTACGAAATAAATCATTAGTAATTAAGATATGAAATATAAATAATTATTTAAAAACATACCGGTAATAATACAAATTGAAGCACAACTATAAATTAGAGAATATACCATTTATAATTAAAATATGAAACATATGTGTAAAAACTAATGAAAATAAGAAAATTAAAACAAATGTAAATGACTAAACATAAAAAATGAAAATAACATATAAATAAATACAATAAGGAGATATTTGTCAATTAAAAGTAACACAATTTTTGGTCATGAAAATATTTTACAGGATATAAAAAGGTCTACCCCTTATCCACTTGCTTACCCTTTCTTATATAAATTGTAACTGACAGACGCCTTTATGTCTAGTTGGTTTCATTGGTTGGTTCTTAAAAACTTGTGACGTCATTCAAAGTAGTTTGTTTTTATTCAAATATTTTTTTTAGCATTTTTTTCGTACGTTTTCAAGAAACTTTCCCGTGCAGTTTAATGCTCTCGATTTTGGCGCGTGCAAGAAAACCTTTTTTGTATCCAATTTCCCGTAGGACTGATCTTCCTCATTAAATAGACACTTTGCGAAGTAAATGGAATTTAAATTCGAAGGTAATTGCCTTCCTCGCTTTTATTATCTAACGGTATTTCGCCGACGTCAAACGTGACGCCCTGTCGGCAAATGTCGTCGTATGCGATTAGAAAATGCTTTAATTACACTGCGATTGTGAAAGGCGTTTTATTCGTAAAAGCAATCGAATTTATCGAATAAATAGGCAATTTCCAATAAATGTTATAATTTTCAAGTACTATGATAAATAAATAATAACACTGATAATCAGTGTCGTAGCTATGGTAATAAATAACACAAAAGAGCGAACAAAGGAATTTGTTGTTTTTATTTAAATTTTTTAAATAGTGCGCGCATAGGTGTGTATGTGTGCTTTTATAATAACATAACATATCTAAAAATAATTAACTGATTATTTTAAACTAGCTTTTCAACATAAATGTAATGTATTATAATTATGTATGTAAATATAGCTCCTTCTCCCAGGCATATTTGCAAGCATATCGTGATTTTCTATCACTTTGTTCCGAATTATTGAAGGCAACGCAATGAGTATTTGCTATTTATATCCTTTGATATTCAGATACTATAGGAATAACGTACCGATTTACAAGTAATTAATTTATTTTCAGCGTTCTATTGCTGACATACGAGTATATGAACTTGAATTACCAATTTAAAATGATATCCAATTATATGAAACTTTTAAGTAATAAAAAAATGGAAAAAAATAAATGGAACACAATTAGTATTGTAAAACGTATAAATAAAAATACAGTTCCGTTCGGGGGGATACGAAATAAGTAATTTCAGTGCTATGGGAAATTAGATGTAAAAAATGTTTTCTTACACGCGGTAAAAATCAGATCATTTAATTGCATGGCGTAGTTTCTTGAAAACGTACGAAAAAACAAGATTTTAATAAAAATTATCTACGTCACAAGTTCATCCAACCAATGATAGATAATTAAAAAAATAAAAACCACTGAAATTCCTGAAAATATTTTGTATCTTATTTTTTTTGCACTTTAATTTTGTTCTCCAACTGAATGTGGTTTAAATGATGTTTAATTTTTAATGTAATTTGTTTTATTTAAATTTTATCATCGCGTGTATCAAGGTAGCGGGTATATTAAATTTTGTATAATTATGAACGATAAAAGGCGGTAAGCAGCTGGAAATATAAAGAAAATAACACAAACAGTCTACAAGAACAAGGGAATACTATATTGTAACAATTGGTAGGATTATATTTGAGCAAACTGTAAATATTTTTATGTCTCCCGAGTAGAAAGTAGCAGACGAAAGATAAATTGTATCGTATCCCCTCACACGGCAGAAATGGCAAATGGGAAAGCAGTGAAGTGTGCTGGAGGAATAAAAGCTGTTTGCTCCGATCACTGGACCTTAAGCGATTCCTTTTGTTGGAAAGATGGCGCGGGAATGGTCATAAAGGCGGCCGAATTTCCCAAGTTGAAATATATCCCGAGAAAGCGGGGAAATGTGTTCCTTCAATAATCCGACCCCGCTGTCACGTGTTCGGATCGCACGGAATCAAAATAAAAGGGATTTTTCGCAATAATAGACATGAGCAAGTAGAATTGTATTTTGCATGTAATGAGAGTTTATTCACGCGTCCAAAATCTAAGTTTAAATAAAGCATTCGCGAAAGCTAAACATAAAGGCGAGTAATACTCGGCTAGTCTCCGTCGGATATGAGGCTCAGACTCACACCCTTCCTTTCACGGTAAATATTCCCACAGCAAGCCCACTGCGGGGGAGGCTTGAACTTCACGTATGGTTTGGACCCTTTTAATATTTGATGAATTCAGCGCGTCTCAAAAGTCTTCACTTTACGAAAACAATACTCGCGATAGCTTAACTTTATTTTTAAAATGTTGTATTTTCTGAATCCATTATCGTTTTATCGACTATCATACGAGTACTACTTAAATATTTAATATCGCATTCACTTTGATCGCAAAAAGGTAGATATTGTAAAAACAAATGAGAAATAACCCCGAAAAAACGTGGATACGCGAAATGGGTCAGTTTTATTTATAATGAGGAATTCAAGCCGAGCCCGGAATTAAATTTTAAAAATGTTTTCGTGCACACGTAAATATTTTAAAATTTTGGAGTAGGATGAAATATCTTAAAAACGCACGCAAAAATAAATAAAAAATGTTAAAAATAGTATTCATTTTAAAATCGTAAATAATGACGTCACTCTTTATATCTACGTGTAGTATTTCCGCTTAAAACCCCCGCAACGTTTTGACCATATAAAAAAAAGAGTATAATTTGTATAATTTGACATTTCAACCAGAGACTATGTCAACTTTCTAGGTTTTTCTAAATCGAAACGTTCGTAAAAACAACCATGACATAGAAATGATCAAATTACAATCAACTAAATGAAGTTATCAAAGCAATATTCCATAGATTCTTGTCAGGTCAATGAAAGTAAGAACGCCAACCATTTCATGACGTCACTACTGAAAAGTGACACACTGATTACAGTCGGTTGGCGCGGTATTTGATAAATGTAACTTTAAAAAATCCTAATTTTGTAAATAACGCACAAAAAAAAAAATATACATCCATATATATATATATATATATATATATATATATATATATATATATATATATGCGCTTAGTTAAATAGTACGCTAATAGAAAAAAAAATAGAACACAGTGGAACTCCTCATTCACCAAGAATAAAAATAAGAATAAAGAAAAAAATAACCATGGCTTCATTGGGACGTTGACAAGGAATGTCCGGGAAACAGTGTTTCTAAATAAAATACTAGATTTGAGAACAAAGCGTCCGCTTAACAATAAGAAATATTAAATAATGTTTGAGGGCATAAATTCGCAAAATATTCTGAAACAGCCTAACAAAAAGCGCTTAATGCGTTGACAGATATTTCAATAGAGATCTACTTTCAGAGAGGAATACGGAAGTTTAGACATTTACAGGGCTTATGACATGTCATTGTCTGGATTAATAAATTACTCAATGCTACATTAACGATTCTGCCGATGATTAAATATGCATATGCATTTCATTATTTCTCGATTCACCCTTACAACGAAATATGTTTTGAGCTATTGATAGTGACCGATAAAATGACCAGAGCATACTGAGCGACGAGAGAGCAAATAAAAACGAATAAATTCAAACGGCAATTGTCAATTATTGTCGATAAGATATAAAAACGATTGCTTGTTAAAAAATGTATCTACCAAAACGAGAAAAGCTCTTGCTCAGACGTATTTATTTATTTATTTATTGACACTTTATATACATATACAATAAATATACATATAAGGGCGGGCATATTGCCTTAAGGCAATTTCTTCCTACCTACCCAAACCGTTCAGTTTGAGAAAATTATAAATACATGGACATATTGAATCTCACAATTTTAAACAAAAATTAAAAGCAAAGATTAACAAAAATAAATATATGTATAAAAAAAAAACACTTTACTATGAAGAGAGGAGAGGGGATAGGAAGGAAAGAAGAAGGATAAAGGAACAATTTAAATATTTAGATAGTGACATTTCAATCTCGACTTAAATGTAAATAAAGAAGGGGCGTCTCTAACATTAGTGGGTAGATTATTCCACAATTGAGCGGCTACTACTGTGAAAGAGGAGGCAAAAAAAATAGAGCGATGACAGGGTATTAAAAGGGTTCTCTCGTTACTAGAACGAAGAGATAGTCCGTGTTGTGAAAGAGGTTGGATGAGCTCTCTCAGATAAACAGGCGAAGTGGGATTATTTAAAATATTGTGAAGAAGTGATAGAATGTGAATGTTTCTTCTATGCCTGATACTGAGCCAGTGTAGTTGCGTGCGATACTCGTTTATGTGGTCAAATTTGCGAAGATTAAAGATATAACGAATACAAATATTCTGCAATCGTTCTAACTTATCAAGCAATTCAGAGTTAGCATCTGGATAACATACATCCGCGTAGTCAAGGAGTGGAAGAAGTAAGCTCTGGACTAATGTTTGCGTAACATTAATTGGCAAGAAATTCTGTAATCTTTTAAGTGAGTGCAAACTGCTATAAAGTTTACGACTAACTTCGTTAACCTGATCGTGCCACTCTAAATGCTTATGAATGATAATACCTAAGTTTTTGACTGAAGTCATGAATGGAATTTCTGTACCATCTATTTTGAAAAGAGGAAGTGTGGAAAAATTCACTTTTGAATACATTTGTTTACTACCAACAAGTACAATTTGAACTGAAATGACAATTTTCATTTGGATGTCAACTGTTAAATGGAATAAAAAAAGTATGCATCAAACCAACACAGGGATTCTCCAATCAAAATCACGTCAATTTTTGTTCAAGCCGTGATTTACCTGAAACAAAAGAAAAACATCATGGTTAGTTTTAAATATTATAAAAATTGTTTTGCAAATATGATGTTTGGATTGAGAATCTCTCGATCAAAGTAATTTGGTTTTAAAAGACTTATCAGCTTAATTTACCCTTTTACCACCTTCGTAAGAGAATCGACGATAAAATGTATCGAATATTCCAGGGAAATTAAAAACCCTTCACTCCTGTTCACCATTCGAAACTCTTTAAAATAAAAAGAACACATTAAAGCTTAATCAATCTTCCCTATTGTCACCTTTCTCCCTATTCTTTTATTCATCGCTTTCGCTGGGGTTTATTTTTCATAATTAATTATTATTCAGACAACAAATAAAAACAAACTCTTCCATCTCCGATCAAATTACACACTGTCAACATTTTCCCTTTGTCCAAATATAATTAAAATTTAAAATGTATAGCGTTTATGCATTAAGAGACTTAAAATATGAAAAATATACAGGGTGAAAAAAAATCATTCTTTAAGAATGAAGAAATAAATAATTTGATCTAACCGCGACGTATTTTCTATCTGACATAGGACTATATTTTGAGGCGTTACATGAAAATCGGAATATCATATTTTAATTTGAACATAATAGCGGACAATGACGATATTATCGAAAAATCCAAACCGACTCATTTATGAGAAATCGATAAATTTCTGTGGAAACCACCTTGTTAAAAACACCTCAAATGTCACAAACCGACAATTTTTCAAGAGAGTTTTTAAACTGATTACAGTGATATTACTGAAAGTTTTTACTTATATCTTGTAATGAAAGGAAATTATAAACATTCGTTTTAAGCACTGTGAAGAACTTAAAAAATTAATAAATATCGCATAGTAAAATATGCATTGAAATAAGAACAAAATTTCTGATACTATATGTGTTTAGTGCATACTATGCATAATTCGCTAAAAGTGATTAAAATACAGTTAAAGTCATAGCTGTCCTTGAATTCAACTTAAAATTATAACAAGAGAAAAAAAGATACTACCAAAAATAAAAGTAGTAAATTATACAATATCATTATTTAATTTATCGGAAATTAATTTTTTCAGAATTTTTTGGAAAAAAACACGAATATTTTATGAATGTTTTTTAAAAACAAATAAAGTACGGACACAAAAAAAAATCATTCTAGTGTTCTTTCACAAAAAAATACAAAATCATATCAGGTTTGGGTGCGGAAAACGGGACAAAGATAACTCGATTTTATAAATTTTAGGATATAAGCAGCCCAACGTGCAGTTGTATTTTTTGCACAATATCTAGGAGGCATCTGCGGAGAGTGTCAGAAAAACTATGTTCAAATATCTATTCATCAAGTTCTTTGATACGCATAAGCGGAAATGGCGTACACGTTGTAGCTTCATATAAATGGGAGAATATTTTCAATATTAAGGGTAAAGTAACCTTTAATAAAATGTGGATAATTTGGTGAGTGCACAGAGCTCCAGCGCCCATTCGTTCGATTTATCTCCAGATCTGTTAGTAAACACATTAATGGGAAGTCTTTTGCAGAAATACATGTAAAATTTCCAGCCATTCAGAGGGCGGGAAGTGAAATAAAAGCGCGAACATAGGGGATGAATAAATTTACTTCTCATGTAAATTTTCATAAGGGGTCTACGCAGAGGCTTTCACGGATAACGGGAATACACGCGCCGAAATCTGCCGTATCAGCGGCCCGTGTTTTCAGTCTCCGGAGCGAATATTTTTTTAAACCACATTACTCGAAAGAGTGACGTACATATTTTCGGTAAAATTGCGCAAATTTAACTATCTTGCAACCTGGTATACTAATACATACACGAAAATCACATTTCGCCATACACAACTTCTTAACGCACGACACGGGAATATTGTACGGGCGAGATTAGGATTTGTATTGGAGTGTGCCGTTGGTGAACGAACATTTTTATTTGATTAATTACCAAAGTGAAAATGATCTAGTTACAGTTGCATTTAGGATCACATTGAACGTAAACAACATTCCATACTATTTTTTTATTTATTTAAAACTTCAAGTACAAAGAATTAGTACTTTGGCGGACTTATTGCTAAAAGCAATATCTTCCAGCCAACCAAAAAACAGACTGGTCAAAAGAAAAAGATTGGTCAAAATTTTGTACTGAAAACCGTAAATATATATTAAAAGATACATACGTAATGCTAAAATAAAATATTAAAAAAAACCTAATAATGTAAAAATAACAGCTGTTTTAATTGGGAGATAAGGCTTATATATTATTTTTTTCTTTTAAATGTAAATTATTTTGTTCGCATTGAATGATGAGGAAAATGTGAGATCAGATCATGAGTTTGGAAGGAGAGAGAAAGAGGAACCAAGGAAATAAAAAAGGGATAAAAAAATACATTTGAGAAAAAAAAGGAAGAAAAGACTCTTTGAGTTTTTACTCTTCTTTTTTCTCACTACTTTTGGCCCTCAACTGAGATTTAAAGATTGTCATTTTTTAATAAAGTTTTCAGTCATAAGAAAAAATTTTGTGTTTCGCTTTTATCTATATACATGTTTTTTTATTTATTCATTACAAAACACATCGTTTTATTTTACAGATTAAATAACATATAACAGTAGATGGCATATTTTATTTGTAAAAATATTCCTAATAAGCAAAAGTGCTGGTATGAGGGAATATAATATATTATGACACTATTAAACGTCGATAAAACAACATCACATATCACTCGTCGCATAGGCTATAAGAACAGTTTTTTAAGGTGTTTTTTTATGTGCGTACGAGTATATATGTATATTTTTTAAGTCATTAAAAAGCGAACTGTTGAATTTTTTTGCTCTGTATAAAAAACTGTTTCTGTTTCTGTTAGTCCTACGTTGCTCGTAAGATAAATTATTTGACGCTCTTGTATTTTTTGGATGTATATTGTAGTAAGATTTTATTTAATGTTCGGCTTTTTTACTATTTTTCATTTTAATTAATTAATCTAAAATGAGCGGTTTTGGTATTTTATATAAATCTTTAGCCCTGATATATTTATTAAAATAAAAAAGTGCTTTAAGTGTTTTATTAATTGTTCTTTGAACTAATTAATTTCTGTATTTGTTAACTAAACTACGACTATATTATTTATCCATATACAGAGTGTAGAAGTATGAAAGCATTGTATATCTTTAATTTTGTTATCATACAATCAAATCTTATATCGATTTCGCAGTTCCAGATATTGATGTTACATAACAATATTGTCTAAACAACGTGAACCTGGTTTGCAAATAAGGGAAATATGTTATTTTATTTTATTTTATTTTATTTGGGATTTTCACAGCTATTACATAAACAAAATAATTAGAAAAATCTTAACAATACTAAAGCCAATTAAAAAAATTCACTGTAAATATAATGACACATAATATATAAGAAAAGAAGTTTAGTAATTGTATTTGTATGACGTTTGTATTCATGTGTATGTGAATGTGTGTATGCGTGAATGAATGAGGGA